>NC_134483.1:215379480-215509480 GCF_040206685.1 Ascaphus truei
TCCACATTAATAACATTACAGATGCAGCGGCCTTTATTCGAACACTTCACGCATTGTGTACCTCAGAATTCCCATGTCATGGCGCAGGATTTCTTCCTACTGTACCGCCTTAAGACGCGAGTGCAGAAAATGGCATTTTAGTGTTCTGGTTTTTAAACACCTGAAATTGACACAGTAGCACAGTACTGTACATATTACAATTCATTCATTTCATTGCATTTAATTGCACACAATCCATGGAATTCAAACAAAGCAACCGCGATAAACATGTGTGCCTGGGGCGATTGGCCACGTTAATGCCGCGTGTAGTACAGCATAGCACACGAAAACAGCTCCTTGATTTGTTTTAATAATGGCCGCTGCATCTGTACACTGCGGTATAAGACTAGCAATCAGTCAGAAGGCTTGTGTATCTAAGTGTCCCTTTGAATCCCTTATCAGGGCTGTCTATATTCATAGTACCTACATTGATGACTTGTCCTTGTCACCAATTTTACACAAGTGTATGATCATCAGAGCTTATACAGCAGTGAAAAGAGTATCACAGTCACTGATAGCGTTGTTTGATTTTAAAACCCATAATTTTATATTTGTTTGATGACATTAAAAGATTTTTAATTAATTCACAAATCGTTTCAGTGATTGAGTGCTCTGAAACTAGGTTTCTTGTTCTCGTGTATAATGTTTAGTTGTACCTAGTGAGCACCTCACTTTCAACATTGAAGCAGGTTATTAATGCTGAGCGTGGCTCATCAATGACCACTACATTCTGTACTGATCTCATACCTCAAATATCAGACATATGCCCTTGAGGGAAATTGAAATATATTCTGAAATTATGCTCATGTTAACATGTACCAATAAAGGTCTAAAATTAAAAGAGGCAACCATTGCTGAGATCGCACGTTAGACCATATGTGTATTGATTGGATTTGTTTTAACTGCTCAACTATCACTAGGTCCAATAAAAGGTATTACAGTATGCTACCTTCTCTCTCATTTTTAACTTTACTACCAACCCTTCTTTTTCTTCCAATGCTGTAAGACAACTTACAGCCCTCACGGCACAATAAGGCTAAATAAATATGGCGCTCTCTGTCTAGCTTGGCTCTGTGTAAAACAAATAGAATAATAAATTAAACAACACAAACAATTTAAAAAATAGTAAAAAAAAAAAAAAACTTTTCAATGCCACTGAGTCATAAGTACTTAACATAAAGAAAGATAAGAACTATCCTATTTCCATGAGGATGATCTACTATTGTACAGGTTGAAACATTGGCAATTGTATTATTTCTTTAAGTAATTAAATTGCTACTGATTTTTAATCTGGAGGGCTACTGTGTATACCTTACTCCAATATTTTTCAACAGGGGTTCCTAGGAACTTGGGTTCCTTGGGTTCCTCGGCCATCCCTAAAGGGGACCCTGCAATTTTCAGGTCATTTTAAAAATGTTACCAAATACAGAAGAATTTACAATGCATCTGATCTCAGACGTGCTATTACAGAGGGTTGGTGTACCTTAAAATGCATCGATCTCAGACGTGCTATTACAGAGGGGTGGGATCCATACATTGCATCTGATCTCAGATGTGATATTACAGAGCGGTGGGTTCCATATTATGCATCTGATCTCAGATGCCCTATAACAGTGGGTTGAGGTTCGATATAATGCATCTGATCTCAGATGCACTATAACAGTGGGTTGAGGTTCCTTACAATGCATCTGATCATTAGGCATTATCCCACCAGGCTGCTATAGCCCCCATTCCCCATAAGGGCAAGTTTACAAAAAGCTTAAGTTATTTGTTTTCCCCTAACTATTGCATAGCATGAGTTTTCTGTTCAAAGAGCACCGTTTGTTTAAAGCCTCTTACACATAAACACACAGAGAAAGCATTTATTTACATAACATAGGAAAAGTCATAAAAAAAAGCTTGACAATGAAAAGTCCTGCAAATATTGGTAATACATTACTGTTGCGATTTCATGCTTGACCATTGATGCAATTCATCAGTAACACTGCTAATTTTGAAACATAGCACAACATCAGCAATCTGTGATTCTAACAATGATTAAATTCACTATTTGAATTATACTTTACACTAAAACCGATTGCTGAGTAAATACTTATAACATGACAACAAATATAGTGATTTGATAATATACACACAGATACCCAACAAGATCCCACGCCCACTAGCACTCCTTTTGACACATATTCATATATATATTATGTGGTAATTTTAGGGGTTTCTCAGAGCTTGTTGGGTATCTGTGTGCAGCTTGTCTCAGTTGCTTTTGGGAAGGTAGTGGCTCCTCCCCCCCAAGGTTTAAGCTTGCCCCTCCCCATTTTCCAAGTTGGCAGGTCAGTTTCATTTTGCCAGGTTACGACAGATCCAATGTGATCATTATTCCTGTAATTATACAGGTAAATAAGAATTTGAACCCAGGGAGTGTTAGGACCTGCTATGGTCATGCCTTGTAAGTGGCAGCAGGCTTAAGATGCTTTGGCCAAAGGGTTAAACTAAATGACCATTTTTCAAGAGAATATATAGGTATTGCACTGTATATTAATGTCACATTGGAAGTAGCTTTGGGCCTCCTTGTCTGTTTTTTGTTGATTTGATAATATGACTGCTAAGGCTTTGCCTATAGTGCCGCCGACGGCGACGGCGACACGATGGGTGACGTCACCCGTCGCCACCGGCGAAAGTTGTGTTTCGCCGGTCGGCCGCATCGCGGGATTCCCGCAATTTGATTTGTTCAAGGGCCGTCACGTGACGCGACGGCCCTTGAAAAATCAAATTTTGCCAGCGGCGGTTTTTGCTCCGTCGCCGTCGCTCTGTCGCCATCGCTCCGTCGCCATCGCTCCGTCGCCGTCGCTCCGTCGCCGTCGCTCCGTCGCTTGTCGCTTTTGTTTTTGTTCGAATTCGCATCGCCGTCGCCGGCACTATAAGCACGGCCTTAGAGCGTTGACATTTTGGGTTTTTAAATCCAACCCAATGAAACCCAACTGAATTTTAAATGTGGTAAATTCTGACAGATGATATACAAAGTTTCTAAAACAGAAGGGCTTTTTTATAGACCTGATTTAGCTTACAGATATTTTCTTCTGCTAAGTTAATGGTGTTCTTAGATTGCTGAACTATAAATTAAGTGCAGTATTGCACACTTTTTATACTAGAAGTGTAATACCAAAGGGCTGTCAAAAGTAATATATATATATTTTGAAAGCAATATACTTCTCGGCACTGCAACGATCATAAAAATTACAATTACCTCAAAGTATAACCAATGACTTTGAATCTATCCTTAGGTATGATAGCCGTGATCATTTTCTGCAAAGGCAAACAGAATGGGGAATATGGTTGCAAAAATAAAACATAGTTACTGTGAAAAACAATGTCAGTAGTTCAAGTTTTATAAAGAAGGTTATTAGTAGGCCAAGTGGAAATTGTCTTAGTAAGGATGTTTGTACCTTGTCCAACATTTGCCAATAAAGGGTTTGAATTAAGACTGTTTTGTTCTCTATTCAGAGGACAATGCTTATTGGGAACTGTTTAATGAGTAAATTTACAGAGGTACAGTATTGGAGAATCTAATGGGTCTACTTGTTTTCAATACTTTTACTTGGAGCACAATTGACAGAAAGGCTGAAATTCACTAAGCCCAGATAAAAGGATGGCAAGTTTGTGGGTTAGAAATATGAACATTGCGGATTCGACATTGAATTAAAATTCTGAGTCGAACTGTTAATAATTCAACGTTCAATTAGAACCTCAAGTCAAATGTCGGAACAAATCCTCAGATTTTTTTTATTCTTTTTTTTTTTTATGGGTTTTTTTTTTACATTTTATTTAATAAATTGGTTGAATTTTTATAAAAACTTTGAAGTTTGAAAAAAGTCACCACCTTTTTTGGGGAAATGTGGTTTTTCAATCATTAAAAAAAAAAAACCTAAATGAAATTCAATTTAATTTTGGCATAACCACAAAACAATTTTTCCACCCAAAACAGCAATGAAAGTGCACATCCTTACTCTGGTAAAAGGTATCAAAGCCTGATCTAGTGTTAGCTGTCATGATTAGGATCAAGCTCCAATACCCCTGGTCAGATCTACAGTACATGCATTTGCTGAATGTGGATTTGTTGTTCAAAAACTATTTATCAGCCCTCTTTCTTAAATAAATTAATGATATCCCTTTAAACAGCATTTTAACTGTGTAAAATGCACTTTTTTTTAATGCTGTTTATATTGTATGGTGTTCTTATATATTTTTAAATTAACAGTATAAGGTTATCTTTTTAAGACGTTTTATCCATTTCATTTGACCCTTTCATGTTTGTATGATTATCTTTTACTTTAAGACAGTAGCTCTGCAAGATCTGCTAACGTCACAATTTTTTTTTTTTTTTTTTACCATTCACATAATAGATCTTATGTTCCAACATTTGCCTGTTGGAAAACTAATGAATCCAATAATTAATTATCAGATTGGTAGGTACTGATAATTAGATGTATGTACACTCCATCTGTGGATCAGATCACTACCTCTGATGAAGTGAGGACAGTACTTGCGAAACACGTTAGGATTGCCATTGGACCGGCAGTGGGATTGCCTTAGGAACGACAGCCAAGCTTCTAGTCCAACATCCCCTGACATCATCAAGCTGGGACCTGAGACACCCACATTGAACCCCGACTGACGAAAAATCCGGGAGGTGCACTGCAGGAGATGACCAATCCACGAACAGTGTCTCTATTTTAGTATACCATAATAAACCATACTATGCCATGTGGAGGTTTTTCTCTTGCGCTTGTTTTTTAGAGGTGAATAATTGATTATGAATGGTGCAAGGACCATTGCATCAAGCTTCAACTCTTTTATTCCACCTTATTACAAAATACTTTTTTTGGTATCCGATCTGATTTGTTTTATTATTGAATTTTTTATTTTATAACAGTGAGTGGCAGACCCGCCGGCTAACTGAAAAGGTGGGGGCCAGTTGCAGGGAACGCTCCGGTGTTCCGGAGGCTCAACCTTGGTTGACTGTATGATGTGGGTGGGTGACTGACATTGACCTTGGTGGGTGTGTAGCTGACTGACCTGGGTGGGTGGATGACTGACTTACTGACCTGGGTGACTGACATACTGACCTTGGTTGGGTGACTGTCTGACTGACCTGGGTGACTGACTGACCTGGGTGGATGACTGTCTGACCTGGGTTGGTGACTGAACAGGGTGGGTGGGTGACTCACTTAATGACCTGGGTGGGTCGGTGACTGACTTATTGACCTGGGTGGGTGACTGATTTACTGAACTGGGTGGGTGAGTGACTGACTTACTAACCTTTCACTGACTTACTGAACCTTGACTGACTTACTGATCTGGGTGGGTGACTGACCTGGGTGGGTCTGTCCGAGTCGCCCATTATCAGCCCCCCCTTTTCTCCCTGCAGCACAGTGAGCAGCCCAACCACCCTCTCTCATGGCACAGTGAGTATGGGTGAGTCAAAAGACAAAACACAGCGCACAACGCTCATAGTATAGTAAATTTTAGTAAAACATATGCAACCAAAAAAGGGGGGATAAGTAATCTGCGTACATCAATTCAAAAGGTATTAGGCATTTCATACAGCCACGGTACACTGAAACTTCAGTCAGAAGCAACCGGCAGGTCTCGTCAACAAGAGATGACGTCACAGGACAAGGATCGCATAAAGGATCTCGGTTGTGAAAGAGAACCAAAAGTCTGTGATACTGACTGCACGGCTAAACTGGACGTCAATAGATCAATTAAAAATAGCAACAATAAAATCCTACGCGTTTCTTAGTTAAAAAAACACTACTTCATCAGGGAATAATTATTGCAGAGTGCTCTGGTGAGTTAAATACCCACTCCACCTCGCAGATTGGACGGACACAAAAATGTATCAATCCAATCGGGTGGAAGCTGGAGGTGACATCACAGCTGCAACTACAGTTACAGCCGTGATGATCACAGGTTTTTATATGGTTTTAACTTTATTGTCTTATGCGTTTTGCTTTTAAAGTTTTGCCTTTTCTTCTTAATTATATCATAGTGCCACACTGACTAATATTAGTGATTTCTAGATACAGTGGCGGCCGCCTTTAACCTCCTGCGGCCGTTTCCCCACGTGATTTTTTAAATCGCGGGCAGATGCGGCATGTTTTCGGCCGTTTTGGCCGCTGCGGGCGCTTTCAATGTTAAGCGCCATTAGCGCTGTCTGGTGAATGCGGCTGACGCGTGGCAAAGTCCGTGACAAACAGAAAACATCCCCAAATTTTTTCGGGGATGTAGGAGGATAAAAGGGACCGCAACAGTATCAGATGGGTTATTGGTGCCTTTTTGCTGGCACCAATGATGTGGTACATGTTTTTTACGATTCTCCAATTGTATTAGTTTATTGTTACTTATTGCTATCTTTGTTTATGTTGGCCATGTGTGTATGGGTGATTTCCGTCATTCCGCTGCTCAGGGTTCCCGGAAGTAGCCCTCCTTTGTTTCCCATTGGAGGGCTGTGCTCGTGACCTCATAGATGGGCGGGCTTCTGATGGGTATCTCTCCTACTTATTTCGCCATTTCCTCCCACATCTTATTGTGAGTTTTTTGTAGTCTGATGACCTAATTAAGTACACAGTTTTTTACTTACCTTGTGATCCAGACACCGTCATTCTCTTTGGTTCAACAAGCATTGCTAATACTTTCCCCTCTGGGATATCTCTCGATCAGGCATTATCTCCTGTCACGTACGCCCATGGCTGACTTGCAGTTTTGCGAGGTTTAGTGCAGAGGTAGTTTGGCAGGGGCTCTTACCTGCTCCGAAGCCAGCATCTCCTCTTTCGGTAACACGTCGCCTTAACGATATGATGTCACGTGATGCGCAGGGCTTCTTGCTTGCTCTCAAATCATATGTTGTCATGTTGTCATGGTGATGCGGCTCATGTGACATCACATTGTCCTTGCGACGCATCGTCACGTGGTAGCAGGAAGAGATGCCGGCACTTACAGAAGCCCAGGGCACAGAAATGACTGTTTAAATGTTATGGTGGTTTATAATTTAACCCCCACAATATTAAACTGTGATTAGTGAAGTTGTACTGGGGAAGAGCATGGGGTCTCTGTAAGCTCTTAAGCCGGCCCTGCGTACACTACATCTGTGAACATGTGACTAGTGTACGGTATGTAAAAAAGGTTAATACTTCTAGCTATTCTGCTGACTCATTTACCTCCCCGCAGGGACCTAAAAATAAACAACAGATACCCATAAACATTCACACTACACAACTCGAACATCCTCAGGCAATATCTCATTCCAGGTAACCTGCATGCCAGGTGAAAACTCTACCTTTATTTTTATGTATAAACGAGTATACATTTGTGCGGTATCAAATCATGTTGTTAAATGAGATATTTCTGGTGACAAGTAAAATATATTACTAACATTCTCAGAATAATCACACAGGCTAAAAAAAAACTATCATATGGAACTCAGAAGTGGAGATGTTCGCCCCAAAAGACTTTGCAAGGTCACATGACCAATGTGCAGGTCTCTCTTGAGAAGTGCAATTTAATAATTGTAGCACACAAAAATCAGCACAAAATTGAGTCTGAAAGAGACATGTTAAATGACAAAGCCATGTTGTTGTCAACTCTTGTTAAGCATTAGACCAACTCTTAGAGAAGTATAAATAGTACCTGTCATGATAATATTCTCCCTTTCCTACACATATTTAGTCTACCAAAAGCAATTTCAAGTCCATAAATAAAACAGTTTCCTAATTTGTGATGGCAAATTTTATGATATGTCAGATGTGGCATTCCATAAACTAATTAACCCTTACACAGCTATACTCTAGTAGTAGCTGACTAATTAACCCTTTCAACTTTTCGTAGCAAGGGAGTCATTAGGGTCTATATATATCGTATCACCAAAAGCAATTTTGGCGTAAAAGTGATAGAATTCAGATAGTGTACAGAATAGTAACACATTCATGCATCTTGGTGTAGCAATGTATAAAGCAGATATGTTGTGCAGAATGCGCGTCCACTCTTTTCAGTATGGAAAAACTGGTGCTAGGGACTGGTTGGAGGCTGAGTTTGAGGGTTGACGGTGGCGCATAAGTGCAAATGATATGTAAAAAAAAATTAACTTACAAGCCCCTTTTGTCAGCCATAAATATGTTATCACAATTATCCAGCAACTTTTTCTTGACAAGCTATAGAAGCAATAAGGAAACGTGTGACAAATGTAAGAATAGGAATGACATTCCCACCATATGCCACTAACGATTTTAGGAGTGAAATAGATTGTTTAACTCAACGGACTCTTTCGATTTGTTTTAAAAACAAAACAATTATTCATATATAGGATATGAATAATATTAATTGAATATAGCTTTATCTTTTCATTGCTATTGAGACATTTTGGACTAAGAAATTGGACTAATGGACTAATTGGGCTAATAATATTCATGAATACAGTTTTATCTTTTCATGAGATGTTTTGGACTAAGAAACCAAGTCAGTTCCACTGTTACTAAAGACCTAATTAACCTATTCCCCTTTTATGGTAGCTTTAGGTTTAAAGACACATGTTTAATTACTAGTAGTATCAAACAGTTATCCATTTCATTGCTAGAGGCAATAACAAATAAGGAACATTCAGAAAACCGTTTCAATCTGCAGTCCTGGTTTTGCTTAAGAGCTGCTGTAGTGCCCAAATCTAGTGTTGAGATGTAACCGCTAACTGCGTGAGAAACTGGATTGTGTTACATGAATTTCAACTCGGGCTTCTCTGATGTAAATTAGTACCAGATGCCTTTTCAATGCAGACACCCATTTTTTAGAAGGTGAGTGAGACCACCAGCATAGACAACATGAAACACTAAAGGATTTGTAGATAGAGAGGTTTTTCAGTGCTTTTTCTTACTTGTTTACAAATAATTTAGAGGTCAATCCTGCTTCTTTTCTTGTCTTGACTTTTAACCATTCAGATCCCAGTAACTTTTACCCAGTAATATATTAACACCTATTTTTGATTTATTTATAGAGTAAATCAAATAATCAACTGATTGTTTTACCAATGTAGGCATACTCTTGAAGTATTTTGTTCTTTAAAACTTCACAGTATTTACCACAGTGCTATCACAATGTAACCTCACAAAGCAACAGTGCTAATAGACTTCTTGTGTCCCTTTATGTGAATCGAAGTTTACAATTCACTATCAGTGACCATTTGTTCATTTTCAACTTTGTTCAGTTATCAGTATTAACTGCTTTAATGATCAATATTAACAGTGTCTTCTTTGTTAATTCAAAACAATATTTCGCCAGTTGTATTTTAGAATTGAAAAATGCCAACCATATCAGCATGGCAAAGTAAATTCCAAAGTTTGAAGATAGTGGGGTTCCTTATGTAGCCTAGTCCTCTGGCTATTAGCTTTCTTTTCACCCTAACAGTATACAGTAAGTCCTGTTAGACACAGGCACTGTGAGGGATAAGCTCTCTCATGAATGCCTAGCTTGTTGTTGCAGCCTGGATGCACTGTTGCGGTATGCAGGGATGGGCCTAACAACAACTAGAGAGTGTCATCCTTGGGAAAATACTGGCTAGATCACATGCCCATGATGTGATGCCTGTCAGTATCCCTGCCCTGCTATGGGGCAGGATTACAAGCCCCTCCCATGGGGTACATAAGCTGACACTCTCCTAGAAGTCAGGGCTCTCTCCCCTCCCCCTATGGAGTGGGAGCATTTTACCCTTTATCCCATCAGGAGGTAAAGGAGCTGAGAAAGGGCCTACGGGACTTCAAGCCCTGTGGGTGCTACTTCAGGGAATGTGCCTGTTCTGGATATCTACATGCTACTATTAAAGACCAGTTGAACTATACAATGTGGCTGCTTGTCTGGACTACTATCTGATGTTGCCAGTGTGGACCATCCTGGCTGTACCAGGATCCTCACCTGCTGGAGGTGCTGCGCTACGACTGATCATCACTGAGAGCCTGGCCTGATGTCTCCCCATACCATCACAGAGTTCTCAGGGCCTTCTGTTCAACCTCACGGGTATGCACCGCACCAGAATACACGGTAGCTCTATGACCTCTCTTAGGGTGGTCGAAAAGGTGCTACACTTATATCAGTATAAGAAAGCATGAGTGATCCACTGCTTGGCAAGGGACAAAAATAAGATATTGAAGGTTTATTAAGCTGGGATGTTGATCTTTATTAGAATGAAAGTGAATGTAAGAACCACGAAGAATGGTGCTGTGGCTTTAGTTAGTTGAAGCACCTATCTAGTAAACAGGAGATTTTGAGTTTTAATCTCAACAGTGCCATGTTTATCTTTGGGTTGAAGGTGTTGCTCAGTAATAATGACACTGTCTTTGGAGTGGTTGAATCCAGTTCAAATTACAGTGTCAGCTCACCTTGGTCAAGTCACTCTTTTCCTGTGCACCAAACATAGATTGTACGTTCTATGAGGAAGGGACCTGTTGGGCCTGCAAATTTATATAGCACTGCATACACTGTCAGTGCTATATTAGAATAAAATATATGAAAAAAATATTATGTGGGAGCTTTGAGGTTTACAGAGGTAGCAGACATTATAACCCCGGCTGCAGCGTTGCAGCGGGATGCATCATGGCAGCAGGAGGAGAAGCCATGTATTTCAATGTCACTCGGGAGAAGGGGGTGAGTTAAACGTGCTATTGCACCTGCTGGCCAGCGGGTGTAGTAATGCTTGCTACATCTGTACCTTGGAGTACAAGCAGGTTTTTCCATTTTGGGATAAAATATGTAATATAGGAACCTTTCATTTGAATTAAAACCACAATTCCCCCCCCCCCCCCACCCAACACACACTCATTTTGGGAACTGTATGGTCCTCCTGAGCTCCCAGAAGCCAAATTTCTTAAGATAATTACTGGTAAAGTTACCGGTTTCTCTGAATCTACATGGGAAACAAAATGGTGTTCAAGTCTTCCATTTCACACTGACCAATAGGAAGCCACAGCGTCACCCGGGATTGCTGCTTTAAGTATTCAGTATGTAATAACATATATAGAAAAAAGGAATGCTTAGTAATAGTTCATACCAGACCAGTAAGCAGAAGTTTAGTTATGTCTTACCTAAGAGGGACATTACTATATATGTTATTAGCATCCCATCGGAGTAAATAATGAATGGAAGTGTTAAGGCAAGGTTAGATATGTTAAGTAATAAATTGCCCATTGACATGCTATGTACGGAAATCCATAACATTATTTAAACACTGTTATTTACTAATTTTTTTTTTTTACTTTTCCTGTTGAAAACAAATAGGTATGCAAAACATTTACAAATTAATGACATACAATTGTCATGCACTCATAGATATATTATATACGTAATATAAGTGATATAAGCCACAGGTGCTACCCCAAAGTATATTGACAACAGTATATAATAAAGCACTTAGAAATCAAGACTCTCATAATAGGGTGTACTTTAAAAAAAATTCAGGTTCTACCCCAATGAAACAACAAAGGCACATTAAAAAAATCCTTGAGAAATTCATAACAAATTGACAACATAGAGCAAATAATGCATATACTGTATATACGTGTGAAAGAGGGTAAGGGGGGGATAAAAACATTTCACCCCCACTCACCCTCTTTCACACGTGTATATACTGTATGTTTTATTTGCTCCAGGTTGTCATTTTTAAAGAGTTTCTCGAGGATTCTTCTTAGAGTGCATCCTATTATGAGAGTCTTGGTTTCTAAGTGCTTTATTAGAGACTATTTTCAAATGTTTAAATAAATAGGAAAAGATAGTGTGAGAGTAGTAATATCGATGTGATCATTTCTGATTAAAATTCACACTGATTAGAGAGCTACGGTAGTAACTACAATTAGAGTGAAGTAAACATTGGATACATGAATGCAAACTTACGCACTTAGTCCTACTAAATATGGGAAGTATGAAAAAACGCAATCATTATTTTCAAGGTCAAACTGTACAAATGATACAGTAATTGGTGATAATATTCTTAATCAAGCTAAACAGTTTTCACAGCATTATAATTATGGACACTTAACATACTGTAAAGTGTAATTTAGAAAATGGCAGCCACACTGCAGTAATGTAATTATTTTTAATTTTAGTAGCATCCCAAGTGCTATCTACTTCCCCTTAAACCTAACTTCAAACAATACATGCAGAGGCACCTGAGCCCATGTCTAGTTCTACTTATAAATGCTCAATTATTTCCAGGTTTCAAACTGTATTACTACATTTTAAATGCTTTGTCAAACATGGCATAGCTGCAGTTCTCACAACAGTAATTTTAATGGCATAAATCTTGAATTTTCAGGTCCTAGTTTGTGCCCAAATAAAAAATGACAAAGACATGTCCCGATTGAGAACTGTGATGGGAGTGAAGTTAATCATGTCCCTTGTATAAGTAAATATTTCTATTATTACAGTAAGTTGAGCTTTGGTGTTTCTTAAGCACCATTTACGAACGTTATTTTCCGTGCCTCCAGCTTTCTCACTGGCATTCATCTACTCTTCAATCTATTAAAAATACTACTGTAAAGGTAACTTCCCTCTCCTCTTGATCAGTCTGCTTCTCTCTTACTCCCCAAAAATATTTGTTAGCACCCTATTGAACTCTGCATGAACTAAAAGAAATCTCTTTTAAGGCTCTCTGCTTCTTGGGCCCTTTGCATATCTCAGCCATAAACTTTCGCTATACCCCTACTTACTCTAAATGTTCTGCTTATGCCTGTATTCTCTCTATTTCCCATGTCACTACCACTCTCTCACGCCTACGAGCCTACCCACATGCTTTACACTACCTGTGGAACTCCCACCCTCTCAAAGTATGCCATGCACCTTCTCTCTCATACTGAGTACGGTATGGTTTTCTACACACAAACAATGCACTCACATTTACTCTTATTTTTTCTGTTAGTCTCCTTACATGCCCATTAGATTGTAAGGTCTTCCGGACAGGAACTCTATACTTCCAAAGTTCCTTCCATGACTTGATGCACTTACCTCATTTTATAATGATATTCTCTGAATTGTAATTGTATTTTAATGTTTGTAAAAATTGTTTTGAGCTACAACTTGGTTGGTGATATACAAATATCCATTTATACCTTAATTTGCTTGTATTTCGATTACAATTTGTGTCTATGAAGAAAGAAGATTTGTTTTAAAGGAGACGAGTTTGTAGACTACAATGTTTTAGAGGAAAGGAAGAATGATTTGCTTAATTCCCACTGGCTTTAATCATTGGTCTATGTAGTTGTAGCCCTTTTTCTGAACCCTCCCAAAGGAACTACTGGTCACTGTACAACAACTGCGGCTCCAGGAGATCTGAGCCTCCGCTAGGTGGGAGCCAGGGGTAACACTCATACACTTACTTAGCGCAGCGCCTCCACTTACCCAGGATCAACGTGATGTGAGAATTCCCTGGGCAAGAAATACAACAACACACATATATATATATGCAACCAGTTTTACTATATGATAATGCACGGAACCTTATCACTCTATATTATAGCAATATAACCTTAACGTGTAACCTTAGTGGCCCGGCCACTCTCATCAGGAGCAACGCCTCCGACCCTCACTGCGTGCCCCACACACCATGTCTATATATATTAAAGTGATGGTATAGGCTCAGTTCTTTAACCACTCGATCAGTGTTCCTAAAGAGTTTAGCCTAAGGCGGGATCAGCGCCTGTTGACCGGTGTTGGTGCACTTGATTTTATAGTACCTTCCGGCCATGGTGGTGACCGGTACTTCTTCGCAAAGGGTCAGATGAATCAGCGGTCTGTCTCCTGGGTCTCAATGTCCAGCCGTCTGGTCCCAGACGACTCGCCAGCAGACCTGCTCCACACGCTTGTCCCTTTGTCCCTAGCTGGTACTCAGTAAGGGTGATGCTCGCTGCTACTATAGGCCGTCCCTGCAGCACAGCAACCTTTGGTGTCTTCAGGGAACACTCCTAGGGGCCTACGGGGTAGCCTGTCCTATGCAGGTGGGTCACTGACCCCCTGCACCCACACTACCTCTCTCTTCACCTCCCGGATCCCCTCTGACTACTCAACCTAAACCTGCAGCAAACACACTGCACTCACACCCTACCTGCAGCAACCGCACTGCACTCCACCGGTACCTGCAGCAACCGCACTGCACTCAACCGGTACCTGCAGCTACACTGCACTGCACACACACACTGTGCCTACTTGTCAGCGCTCACAGCACTACCAGCCGTGACACTGACAATACTGCACACTCACACCTAAGGGCAGGGTCCCTAACCTAGGGGCCGTCCCTCAGTACCTACCCCACTACCCAGGTGGGGATTGGGGCCTGCCTGGGATCAGGGGAACTACCTTAGCTGGTGTAGGAGCCACTTGCTCCCTACACCCTTCCTTCCCTTCCTGCTCCCAGCTCCAACTGCCAAACGTGGTCCCCGCAACATTGTAGCCTTCCTCCACAGGAGAAGCTGCAAAACCCTATTTGCTGGCTGGCTGTACGTGATGTGGGTGTAAGGGCAATCCCCAGAGGCTGCTGGGAATTGTAGTCCACTCAGGACCTCTTTAGCATTGGGACCGTGTGCGCTGCCCTTACTGCGCCTGCGCGACCAACGCGCACGCTCGCGCAACCTGTCATGGCGGCCCCCGCTAGCCGGGTGTGCCGCAGAGCCTCGGAGCGCTACATGGGGGGTCTCTGGGGCTGAAAAGAGACCGGGGTTACATTGTAGAAAAGAAAAGGTGGCTAAATTCATAACCATGCAGAAGGAAAATAATGGATTAGTTGAACCTCTCAGATATAATCAGCAAGGTGCTTCCTCAGGGTAAAAATAATCTGCTTTGTGTCAATTTTCTGCACTTGCTTGTGAGTCAGAAGGTTTCCCATTCTAGTTTGAAGGGTCTTTCTCTTCAGCTTGTCATTCAATGTGCTGTATTGTGAGATTTAAAAAAAAAAAAAAAAACAACAACAACAACAACAACAAACTTTACCTGCTGTAACAGTCTGCCATAAAGCTATCTAAAAATGAAGTTATGTATACAGAACAGTAGCCATTTCATCTTATAAATAATTCCTTCATTTTTAGGGTTTAGTGAGACGAGGGGCCTTAATACAACTAAAATAGGATTTTAAATAGATAACAATAAATTAGTAATACCTGTCCTCAGTGTTTTATATTAATCAATACTTTGCAATCATCTGATCTAATCTCTATGGTTAACTTGTTTTAAAGGTTTTCAGTAACCAATGCTATGGAGCTGATATGAAAAGACTGACTGAAATGTAAGATTGACAGTATTGATCGTGTGATATGAAATATTTAAATAGAACCCAGACACGTGCATTCATCCAAAAGTCATTTATATTTTTCTCACCACATACAGTAACTGTAGAATGCAGTTTTTTTTTCATTATTAAAGACTCTCTGTATACTACTGTATAGTAGGTAGGAGCACTCATGATTTTGATATACTGCCACGGGTGCTGTCTGAAGGAGGGGAGTCCCAGCACTGTATAGAGGATACTGTAGACTCAGAAGAGAGCACTCACATGACCTTGCTTTAAAAAGAAATTAAGGTTTATTATTTATAGATAAAAGGTTTTGATCCAAACTGTGGACTTTTGTCAAGAAAAATGTACTGTTTGGACAGAAACGTTGGTTTGTAAATAATAAACCTCAATTTATTTTTGAAGCAAGCCAATGCAAGTGCTCTCTTCTGCGGAATGGAACATTTGGTCGCGGCTGTCCCGCCGTGACCAACTCCACACCGGTGTTTAACTGCAGGGGAATCACGGAGCAGGAAGGAAGCAACCAGGCACACGGTCTAACAGCAAGATGATTTATTACCAAACCCAATTCCAATGTTTCGACTGCATTAGCAGTCTGCCTCTCCTCTGGGGTAGTACAGGATCTCACCCATCTCCACGAGCACCAGCAAATTGCCTTTATTGTGTGCCTGAAACCCTCTCTGCGTTAGCCACAGGGGAACCTATAGCCGCAGCCGCTCTGCCACTAGTCACTTCGATGAGAGGGTAAGTTTTAGCGTTTGGGGTTAGATTTAGTTTTAGGGTAGGGAGTGAACTTTAGGTTTTTTTGGGGCTAGGGTAGAGGTTTTTAGGGCAGGGTAGATTTTGTACTAGGGGTAAACATTAGCGGGTTTTAAGTAACACCTATCATCATCATCATCATCTCTCCCCCAGCACCCCTCATCATCATCCACATATCTCCACCAGCACCCTTCATTATCATCCTCATATCTTCCCCAGAACCCCTCACTATCAACCTTTGCGATACTCCCCATCTATCTCTCATACCCCCATCTCTCCCCGTCACCCTCACACATAATACTCCCCCTCCACATCAAACACACAATAACCCCCTGCACACCCCACACATCCCACCCCCCCTGCACCTCACATCATTCCCCCCCCCCCTGCACCTCACATCATTCTCCCCCCCTGCACCTGACATGATTCTCCCCCCCTGCACCTCACATCACTCTCCCCCCCTGCACCTCACATCATTCTCCCCCCTGCACCTCATGTCACTCTCCCCCCCTGCACCTCACGTCAATCTCCCCCCTGCACCTCACATCACTCTCCCCCCTGCACCTCACATCACTTTCCCCCCCTGCACTTCACATTACTCTCCCCCCTGCACCTCACATCACTCTCCCCCCTGCACCTCACATCACTCTCCCCCCCTCCACCTCACATCACTCTCCCCCATCACTCTCCCCCCTGCACCTCACATCACTCTCCCCCTGCACCTCACATCACTCTCCCCCCCTGCACCTCACATCACTCTCCCCCTGCACCTCACATCACTCTCCCCTCCTGCACCTCACATCACTCTCCCCCCCTTCACCTCACATCACTCTCCCCCCCCCGCACTTCACATTACTCTCCCCCCTGCACCTCACATCACTCTCCCCCCTGCACCTCATATCACTCTCCCCCCCTGCACCTCACATCACTCTCCCCCATCACTCTCCCCCCCTGCACCTCACATCACTCTCCCTCTGCACCTCACATCACTCTCCCCCCCCCTGCAACTCACATCACTCTCCCCCCCTGCAACTCACATCACTCTCCCCTCCTGCAACTCACACCACTCTCCCCCCCTGCAACTCACACCAATCTCCCCCCTCACAAAGAAAACAGAGTCGGGCCCCACAGCCAATTTCAGCAGCCCCCCACAGCAGCCCCCACAGCCCATATCAGCAGCCTCCCACCCCCTCCCATGTCAGCAGCCCCTCACCTCCCTCCCATGTCAGCAGCCCCTCTCCCATGTCAGCAGCCCCCCTCCCATGTCAGCAGCCCCCCTCCCATGTCAGCAGCCCCCCCAGCCCATTCCATGTCAGCAGCCCCCCACCCCCCTTCCATGTCAGCAGCTCCTCACCCCCCTCCCATGTCAGCAGCCCCCCTCCCATATAAGCAGCCCCTCACCCCCCTCCCATGTCAGCAGCCCCCCCAGCCCATTCCATGTCAGCAGCCCCCCATCCAAGTCAGCAGCCCACCTTCCATGTCAGCAGCCCCCCACCCCCTTTCATGTCAGCAGCCCTCCACCCAAGTCAGCAGTCCCCCACCCAAGTAAGCAGCCTCCACTCCTCTCCCATGTTAGCAGCCCCCCACCCATGTCAGCAGCCCCCCTCCCATGTCAGCAGCCCCCCTCCCATGTCAGCAGCCCCCCTCCCATGTCAGCAGCCCCCCCAGCCCATTCCATGTCAGCAGCCCCCCACCCATGTAAGCAGCCCCCCTACCATGTCAGCAGCCCCCCTCCCATGTCAGCAGCCCTCCACCCCCATGCTTACCTGGTGATGGTGATGGCAGGGAAGCGTGAGGGAAGCGTGAGGGATGCACGCTCTAGCAGCAGACCCGGAAGTTCCAGGTCGCACTACACTGCTTGAGCGCGTCCCTGTGCTGGAGGAGGGAGTTTAGAGGTTAGGGGAGAGCGCGCGGCCCACACAGACACTGCTGGAGCGCGTCCTTTTTCACAACTAGGGAAGGGGGGTGAAGAAGAGGGGGGTGAAGAAGGGGGGATTGAAGGGGGTCCGTCGCTGGCCGTAAGGTGGTGCCCCCGGCAGGCCGCATGCTGCCCGCGGGCCGTATGTTGTGCAGCCCTGCTTTATAAGATCAGAAGTACTACTATCTGAGGTCACCAGGTCACTTTGTTATATTACTTTCTCTCTTAATCTGCGTTATTTGCTGTGCTTCAGTGACTCTACCCATCAGCTGGTTTTGCTAACACTGCTAGAGCTGTGACCTAGAAAATCAGTTTTGTTGGGTCTGACACCATTCCACTTATTAGGGTAGTGCCTTAGATTTATCAACTCTATATAGTTGGTCTAGAAATCCTTTTAGGAAGTGTGGGATGGTATTCATTTAAATATAATTTGCATAACCATTAGCTTATCTCCTATCTAGGTACCCCAGGGGTGCTCCTTTTTCAACCCAGACATGTCTCCCTAATTTATTTGGATGGACATTTGAGTGATTTATATACAACTGGAGACACTACTAAATGGAAAGTCAGTCTCTCTCTCTCTCTCTCTCTCTCTCTCTCTCTCTCTCTCTCTCTCTCTCTCTCTCTCTCTCTCTCTCTCTCTCTCTCTCTCTCTCGTATTTTCGAGCGGCTACCATGCCACATGACACTGAGCAAATCACAGTGCGGCTTACCGTCATGGCAACATCTCCTAGCCACACGCGTCACCGTTTGGCCTTTAGGCACTAAACACGTGTGCCATGTGCATGCGCAACGCCGTGCGTGCACCCGCACGCACACCTGCGCTTACTATATTGCATGCCTTAAGGAGTAATTCTATAAGCTCTAAAACGGCCAATATGGCAGTTTCAGGCCCTATTGGCCTGATTCCCTTAAGTGTGGAAAAAGTAATCAATGTGCAGCAACATTTTATGTGACCCATACTGTAGTAATGTTAAAGTCTTTCTTAATTTTAATTAGAGTACATGAATTTATAAAATTCTTTTTTTTAAATTCCACTGAAACTTGTAGCACACTATTGGGTATAGTGTGGCATTTGAGATAATCACTATAAAGAACAAAATACAATTTTATGGTAAGCACAGATTTATTCCAGGAATGGTTCATTAACTTGTTTTATTTAAACCCATTAACTATTTTGTGTGTTTTTTTAGAGTGGGCATCTGAATATATTCAGGTTGAGCTAACTGATTTGATAAATAATATACTGTACCCTTCCTTAATGAAGTGACGAAATCCTTGCTAGAATAAATGTAATACTTTCCTGTTGTGTACTGAATTTGTTAGGCACCTTTAACATCCTTGGTACAGCGTAGTCTCGGTATTTGTAATATAGAATGCACTTTCTGATGACAAAAGAGAGGTAGTACTGTGTGATCCCAAAATTGCTTTTAATACTGAAGTCCCCAGCATGGAGAGTTGGGGATGACAGCTGTATCTTTGTTGTACCAGTTGTGGACAGACATACACTGGAACTGCTGGTAATCTGAGTATTGATTGACCTGGTTTCCTCTTAAAGAAGTCACAACATTTGGGCTGAACTCATTTCTACCTCTATAGATTATGCAGTCTCAGTTTACCAAGATTCACTGCGGGGTATATTAGCTACCACAAGTATTTTGACAACATTTTTAAGATTAGAGATTGGTCTGTTCTGTTGTAAAACAAACAGTTTTAAAATACTTTGTTCTACTATGTCAAAGTCTGAATATGTCTACATGTTATTGTTAGGCTGTTTTAATTGCAGAATTAAAAGTCTTCAGCTCACAGAAGTAATGTAACTCTGTATTTTTGTGTCTCATTGCATCGTATGCTCAACTGAACACATGAGATTTCTGTTACTCATTAAGCATTTTGAAGTCTCTATCCATATTTTTATTTCTTTTCTTGGAAATGTTACATTTCCATAAGTATTTTACACATTTATTTTATGCCCTGCTTCAGGAACTGTTCACGATTAAAAAAACACCCAGAGGTGTCATTTTCAGTCTCATAATAAAAGCATTTTTTCTTAGGCTTGTTCATTGAGTTTTGTAGCCACATTGTAAAAGAAAGACATTGTGTAATACTCATTCCTTTTTCTAAATATCACTGTACAAGTAAAGACAGTTGTATGTACTGTATTTAAGTTATGTGACGGGTAATGCAATTACTGTACAAGATGAAATAGTTATTTGTGCTGTTAGTTAGATCACATTAAATGAACACAGATGGCTAGAGTATGTTGACTACCAGAGCTTCAGCCCTGAAAGGTTTACCACACAACTTGTGAAACTATCAAGGGAAATAGGAAATAACTAGTTTTGTTAACTACCTATTTCCCGTTAGCAATTAGTACACTTTAGAATCATTAAGACCCCGGTATATGACTGTCCTTTCCCCTGCTTGCCTGGTGTCTGTCAGTGAAATAAAATTGACAGACATTCAACACTTGTAGGCCATGAGTTCAGATTAGTATTATTTACAGCAGTCATTATAATCCATAGGGAATGTGTTTTTTTTTTTTATTTAACTTTCCATGCAATGTGTTGGAACGCACATACATGTAATAAAAAATGTTTACACAGGTTGGTTCACTTAGGAATTGCTTGAGATTTAAAGGTACATTTAAAGGTACATTTAAAGGTACATAAAATCTAAGAAGGAAATGTATTTAATGTGATTAAACAGTTCCCATTTGTAGTTATCTTTCACTGTAATATACCAAAAGAATACAAAAATCTGTATATTTTGGGATACATGTGAAATGAGAGGACACAAAGGATATAACTAATATGGAATGGTAAAGACAATATTGTACTAAAGCAAAGAATTACAATTGATAGAAAGCATATATTGGAAATGAATGTTACTCATAATTGTTACAGTATCAATGTGAATTGTGGAACATTATTTACTTTATCCATGTAATCAATAACATACATGTGGATATTTTTTTATGAGGTATAAATGATTTATACAGTATTTCTTTTCTTGTCAACATTCAAAGCTACAATGGCTGAAGATGCACAGATTTAATGGATTTTCTATATAAAAGTATAGCTAAATAGCTTTCTCTTTACCTAATGTATTATTGGAAGATACATTTTATCACCCATATTATATGGGTATAATATAGTGGGTCCGGGGTGGGTGGTTAGGCCTCCCGGGTGGGTAGCGGGGGACAGGGGTTAACCTCTTAATAACTATAGCGGCTATTAATCGCTACGGTGATTAAGGAGTTAGGGGCCATTAGATTGTATTTTTTAATGTACTCTTGCTGGCAACGGAGGACATGGACCTGCAGTATGCTGATGAGGACGCTCTTCATGATGGGAGGGGTACGTAGAAAGTTTTATTTACTTTATTTATGTTGGCTGACTAATGTTTTTTTGAATGAGCAAATGAGCTATTATCCATATATGGATTATAGTTATTTTGTCCATTACTGTACTGTATGTGTTGGGGGGGGGGGGGTGATTGTTGGGGGTAGAGGAGATGGGTAGTAGTGTTGTATTTTATAATATTTATTGTGGGTGGCGATGATGGGGGAAGTTGTTATTTGGCCCCTGGTGTATAGCGGGGCCAAATACCTCCCGGGTGGATAGCGGGGGGGGGGAGAGGGGTTGGGGTTATCCCTTCATTACCTTAGCGGAATTAACTGCTAAGGTATTGAAGGGGTTAACTCAACCCACAACCGTCCGCAAGGCCTAAACACCCACCAAGGGCCAAATACCACCTTCACCCACCCCCGCTACCCACAATAAACATGGCACTGGTGGTTAACACCTTCATTACCTTAGCGGTCAGCCGCTCAGGTAATGAAGTTTTCTTTAAATGCATTTTTATTGCATGGGATTCATGCTGGGTGTCTCCGGTGATGATATTAATCGGTATCAGCTCCAGAGACTCCTGGCATCAATCCAATGCAGGAAAAATGCAATTTTTTTTCTGTCCTCTCTCGTCGCCTGCTCAGCAGCTTCTCACCAGCCTCAGGCCAACTTTTACTGGTGTGAGGATTTTGGGAGAAACTCGCCATTCTAGAGCCGTGATTAGCCTCGATAAACTAATCGCGGCTACCAGAATTGCATGAGTTTCAGAACCTGCCGATTAGTGGCTTGTCGCCACTCATCCGGCGATATGTTTTGGATGGCTGTAAAAAATGGACGATATATATCTTTATCACTCACTTATCGAGGCTTACAGAATAGCAGTAGGCATGTTGGCCGAAAAGGCCTCAATAAGTAGGTTATCGAGGCTTATAGATTAGGCCCCTATATGTTGTGCCCATTGCACAACATTTTGCAAAAAATGCTCTTTTACACCAGCCTAGTCCCTATAAACGTGCCATTCCATATTGCCAATTCTTAAGGCTCAGGAGAAATTGTAGTAATATGAAAGACTTTCTTGTTGAGGCAAATTATAAAAGCGATTGAGAGGAATTTATGTTTGAATAGAAAGAGAATATTTAACAAAAGTCAAAAGAATAAATATAAAGCAATTTCACAACAACCCCTATTTATAGCAATACAAATGTTTATAATGAGGCCGAAGAATTGGAGCTGAAAACTCTAGTGACAACGCTAAATATCACAGAATATCCCAAACACTGGCTACATCTGTACTGTATGTACATCTGATGTCTTTTAAGTGATAATCGTGCAATAAAGGATATTTATTGGTCAAATGTTACTGAAAGAAAATTATTCTTCAATATGCACAGATATAGCCAACGTTATTGTATTTGTTGTCAGGCAGTAAAGCACTAAATTGTACCGTTTGGCACACAAATTACAAAATTTTGCAACACACAACTTCTTCGTATTGAATTGCAAGTCGAACAATAAAGCATGTTAAAAGTACCACCAGCGGAAACACTTTATCCTGCGATAATATGTACAATGATGTTGTCTACAACTGTAAATGAGCCCACAATTACTTTTTATTTTTTATATACAGGCATACCCCGGTTTAAGGACACTCACTTTAAGTACACTTGCGAGTAAGTACATATCGCTCAATAGGCAAACGGCAGCTCGCGCATGCGCCTGTCAGCACGTCCTGAACAGCAATACCGGCTCCCTACCTGCACCGAAGCTGTGAGCAAACGGGGAGACTATATAGCCTGTTACACATGCGTTATTTACATCAGTTACGCACTTATATGACGATTGCAGTACAGTACATGCATCGATAAGTGGGAAAAAGGTAGTGCTTCACTTTAAGTACATTTTCGCTTTACATGCATGCTCCGGTCCCACTGGCTACGTTAATGCGGGGTATGCCTGTATTAGGTGTTTGTCCCGTATTTAGTGAGCTCTAACAGCTTCTGATAATTGAAAAATGTATGATTATCCCCTAATTGAAGCTTCTTATCTGGTTCATAAGCGTGAAAGAAAGAGTCTCACTGTATGTGAGAAAACAAGAGAAATGCAAGTAAAGAAAAACAAAAACATTAAATATATATAAGCAAATTTCAGGAGTGAGAGAATGTGGAAACAATGCAGGAAACAGAAAAAAAGAGAAAAATTAAACAGAACCTGAGTATTTCTTACTCCTGTTAAGAGATTAGGGATTATATAGCACAACTACTTTTTTGGCACTAATTTAATATATGTTCAGTAATGTTTAGGAAGTGTTGGATGAGAAAACATCAGTATTATCACTTAATGGTTCTACGGGAAAAAAATTATTATCATTTATGCATAAATAATTCTTATTGAATAACTCTGTAACATATAGATCAGTCTTGCATTGTGAGAACAAAGATGATGTCGAAAATAACAGTTTAGTTAATGCTATTATTTAACTTATTGTCTCTCGGGGAAGGTTTCTTTTCAATATCAGAGATCAATGTTAATAGTGTGTTCTGAGGAAAGAATTATACAGTATGCACACAAGCTCAAACCATGAAAGTACTATATGCGCAAAAGGCAAAAAGAGAGGAATGAGAGCAGACAGAACTCAGAAGAGTTGATATAAAAATATCAATTTTATTAAAAGCCTGAGTATATTTGTAGTATTTGTAACAGGCTAATATTTATTTATCCCTTTTACATTATAGATAACAATGTTTATAATCCATTTTTACAGATTTTTACAGTATGTTCTTTTGACATTTTATAATAACAGTAGTAGAAGAATAGAGCTGGTGTTAGTTTGTATGTCCTTGGAAAATTATGAGTTTTGAAGTGAAATCATTGTTACATTTAAACTTCACATTGCCTTTTCATTTGTTCTTTCTAGTAACCCCAGAACTATGACTAATTTAAATGTGCAAATAATAATTGAATAAGTCACACCAAGGTGAAAAGTTCAGAGTCAACCTGTTCTGTATGTTTTCATTTATACCAGACTGAATTTCTCAATAATTTAGTGTATAATGCTAAAGGATTCTGGATTTTGTTTCTCAGAATCTTGACTGGGAATTTTTTTTAAATGGAATTGCATCTTGTGACTATCCTATACTTCTCCTCTTTCACTAATACACACAAAACACCAAGG
Organism: Ascaphus truei; assembly: GCF_040206685.1. NCBI lineage: Eukaryota > Metazoa > Chordata > Amphibia > Anura > Ascaphidae > Ascaphus > Ascaphus truei. The sequence continues at coordinate 215,404,029 of NC_134483.1, forward strand.
GGGTTATGCACAAAGCAGTGATAAGTGTTTTTAAGTGAGATAAATGCCTTTATTTCTCAATATTGCGTGCAGCGCGATTCACAAAGCAGTGATAACACTGCAGTATCGCGCTTAAAAGGCTTTTCATCATCAAAACACAGTCATTGCTAAAAAAATTGCGTCATAAATTGAGCCAAAAAGCACTTATCTCACTTAAAAACACTTATCACTGCTTTGTGCGTAACCCCCCCAAGACACAATTTCCTGGGACAATTGCCAACATATTTTATTCAGAATCTTATACATAAAGTATGGACCTTGCTAGCATGACATATATGTAGAGTTCCAAAAAACTTGTATACCTGTCACAAGCCGAACCTTGCCCTGCCATTTACCGCTGAGTATTGACACTGCTTTTATCTCGCTTAAAAGTTAGCACCAACCTCTGCCACCTTGCATGGGCTGAAACACCCTCTATCCCAGCATTACAGAGCACCACCACACCCTGCTAATCACCATTGGGCTGTTCCTCCATGAGAGGATACAGTACCACCACACTTTATCACTACCACGGGCAGTAGCAACACCTCTATTAATCCACCAGATTGAAATGGGTGAGGTTTGCCTTTACCCCCCACTAAATCAAATCTATCTTTAGTGCATTCCTATGGCAAGGTCCTCCCTCTGCGATGACAAAAAAAAAGCATTCACCGAACATCCAGCCCTTTTCCCTTATTTTTAATTTATTTAAAAACATTTGAATATTGACATTAATCCATATTTATATAATATACAAATGAAGTAGCATGCTTTGAACGGGTTCCCCATTCCATACAATGTTAAAATATGACTTCTTACTTCAATTGACTTCTTACTTAAATGACTTCTTACTTGAATTCATTATTTTAAGGGCGGACAGGAGAATGTTACCACCTGCTCAGATCAAGCAACACTAAAATATTTATTTTTCTCGCATCTCATTTCCCCTTTGTGTTCCACCTCTCCCCAACATCCATTTTCTCATTTATCCCTTTGTTTTCCACTTCTCTAGCTACATCTGACCTATAATTTGTTGCCCCTTAAATATAATCATTTTGGATTTGTTGCAGGCCATTCGGACCCGCCACCATACACAAATGGTTCTTGGACTTTCTTGACTGGTGTAATCAAACAACATGACAAACCTTCCCATCTTTCACTACTACACACAAACATTAGTACACAGTTGTGTGAAAATTGACACAGTATATAATGCAAAAAGGGAAGGGAGGGGAGGGAGGAAAGGGAGCTCTTGCTAAAGACAGATTACTGCTCTGCTAAAATGGTGATAAGCTGCAAAAAGGAACATATTGAGTCTATGAACAAAGTTTGAAAAGGGCAAAAAATTAGCACCTTGGAGATTGCACTTAGATCTAATACAGTGATCGGTGAAATAAATAAAAATGTAACTTTTACTTAAGTATCTATAATACCTATCTATAATAAAATAAACCTAAGCAGCGATGTAACACAACACAAATGAAAAAGGGTATTTATACATTCAGTACTGATTGTACAGTAATGCTCCGTATCAGTGTAAACGTTATCTATACTCCCTATGTCGAGGTACAGGAATCCTTAGTTTGTCAAGCAGGATAAGAGATTTATTGCTTTCTTTGTATCTGTGCATTAGTTTACTTCGTGTAGCAGGGATCCCTCTTCTTGCCTCCTGGGGGGAGACAACAGCTCTGTAGTAAGGAGAAGCAGCAGTATTGCATCAGCCATGTTATGGTTGGTATGGCCCTTCAGACTGTACAATGCGTATGTGCGACAGCCATCTTGGGGTTGGTGCGGCCGGAAGGAAGAGGCAGGGGCTGACAGGATTTCCTCCATGGTACAGGGTGACCTTGGCAGAGTATCCGGAACCAGGGAGGAGGAAGGTAGTGTCCGGGGAGCCCGTCAAGCTCCCGGACAAGGCTCAAAGCCTGCCACTAGGCCCCAGGCTGTTTTCCCTCACATTAGAACGTGTGCAGGGTTGGCCCTATGCATAGGTAGCTTCCGGTAGCTAGGGAACACAGCGGAAATAAGCAAAACTGAAGATACACAGTAGTGCACAGCCAGGAGAGTGGGTCAAAAATGGTATTAAAAATGCATCAAAATGCATAGGAGGTCTGTTATACCTCCGTTTTCAATGGACAAAATAAAGTATTACATTTTTATACCATTTTTGACCCACTATCATGGCTGTGCACTATATCTTCAATTTTGCTTATTTCTACTCTACCACTAGCAGCAAGCTTTTCCAAGGGCGCAGGATGGAGGCATTTGAGATATGTGAGTACATTTATATCTATCAACTCATGTGATTTAATAGTGGTCCTGGGACTGTCCCAATGAGGTTTTGTGGAGTGGGTTTCAACCCCCTTACTCTTTTCCGTCAGGGTTACATTGTCTCTTTTAAGGACTCCATATCACCTGGGAGTTGTTTTTGATTCACTTTTCATTATTAGCAGCCTCTTACCCTGTGCCTCTGATCATGCACTAATTCTGAATACATATTTTATACCTACACACACCTACACACCACCTACCTGTAGTGTGGAGGTAGAGAATGGTACCAGTATATGTAAAGGTCCTGGGTTCGATTCCAGATCAAGAGGTAATAGAGGTCATCAGATAAGCAGAAGTACTGTATTATGTACAGTATATTTTGTACAATTACGTGCTTACATTCCAAGGAGTGTCAACAACTGTTCATCCTATAGCAAGCTTTAAACTCAATCAACTAAAGTATCCTTAACCACAAAATACAGTACTTTACAGCTGGCTGTTGAGCCTTCCTCTGGTCTACTGATTGTTTTCATTCAATGTGTGACTAAGGAAACCTATTTGCAAACTTGCAGCAAATAATTAGGTCTATATAACTAAACACACCATGCTCTTTGACTGTTAAGTCTCCCAACGTCTCCCACTGAAATAACTAGTATTTATTTTGCAATTATCTTTAAGTATCTTCATTATCTTTAAGTAGATGTCAATAGGTTTTATCCCTCCCATGAAATTAACCCACTATTCATAGCAACTCTAGGACAATAACAGATAGCTAATTAACTAATCTGACCGTAATGAAATGTATTCTAATACCACAATCCTAACTTTACAAATTAGTTCTACTATACCCCCAACTGCAAATACCAAAACAGGTCAGCTCAAAAGTCATATAAATCATTTAGCTCCATTCACCGCCACTAAAACCTCAAGCAAGTCACACAATGGACAAGTAAGGTACTTTTAATAGCATGATGTTCCCCTATCTACCTCCGGTCTCAGTAAACCTAAGAGGGCCACTCACTTATAGAAAGGCAAAATGTTAAGCCAATGGCCCCTCATTATGGGAACTGATGTCACACTAGCATTCTGAACTCCATAGTACTTTGTCAGTGTCCTTCACAGTGCCCCAAGTGCTGAGTCATTTCCTGTGTATTCAAAAATGTCCAACACTTCATGGGACATCCACCGGGTCTTGGCTTGCTGTGCAACTATAAGGATCTACCAACATGGTCGCTGAGGCAGGCCATCTGCCTCATTCTGAGCCCATTGCTTGCACCTGCCTGCTCCCTTTATAAGGCTTCATTCCCCTCTCCTCCATTCGTGTGCAAGGTTCTGGTTAGCTACCTTCCTACTGAAAGCCTGCCTTGTTCTGCCTACCTGGTTCCTTGCCTGTTGTTGGACTATCTCGCCTTGACCATTCTGCCATCTCCAGCCCTGACCTCGGAACTGTGACCACAACTATCCTGCCTTCTCCTGCCCTAACTCCACGGTTCTACTGCTTCAGGATTCGGATCCCAGGTAAGGGTCACTCTCTACTCTCCACCTCTTCCTAGTGGGTCTGTGTCCCGGACAGTACATGGCAATATATGTGATCATAACAGCAACCGGATGTTGTACAATGGAATGTTGTGTAGCGTAACTGCTGAACAACGTAACCGCTACGCGCTTAACACAATTTGTGTTTCATCATGAGCAGTTCACAGAATGATGTCAAAACTTTAAAAAAAACCTCCCCATCCAATCAGAACATGACTGTTCAGCGGTTTAGACATAATGATACTAAATAGTAATAATACACGTATGTATAGTAATGTTATATCAAACATGTTAATTTTTTTATATATAATATTAAAAATAGAGGTTGTAATCAATGATTTTAATCAATATGGTGCTGCTGGGGCTTGATTTTTTTTATAGGCTGGCCATTGACTGCTATAGGGGCTTATCATGCCCATATTATATGGGTATGATGTACAACAGTGCCAATCAATGGGTAGAGGGTGGGGGTACTTATGCCGGGGAGGGTGGTTAGGCCTCCCAGATGGGGAAGGGGTTAAACCCTTAATTAAATTACTATATCGTTATTAACCGCTAAGGTGATTAAGGGGTTAGGGGATATTCAATGGTATTTTTTCTTGTACTCTTGCGTGCCAACGGAGGACATGGACCTGGAGCATGGTCATGAGAACGCCCTTTATGATGGCAGGGGTAAGTATAAGTTTTATTTACTTTATTTATGCTTGCTGGCTAATGTTTGATTTTGAATGGGCAAATGAGCTATTGTCCATATCTGGATAATAGTAATTTTGCCAATTACTGTACTGTATGTGTTGGAGGGGGTGGGGGAGGTTGCTCGGGGTAGAGAAAATGGGTAGTAGGGTTGTTGTGTATCAATGTTTATTATGGGTCGCGACGATGGGTGAAGTTGGCATTAGGCCCTTGCTGGGTGTTTATACCTACCGCGTGGGTAGCGGTTGCGGTTAACCCCTTCATTACCTTAGCGGTATTAACTGCTAAGGTAATGAAGGTGTTTCTCCACCTGAAACCCCCCCCCCCCCCAAGGCCTAAACATCCACCAAGGGCAAAATACCACCGTCACCCACCCCTGCTATCCACAATAAACATGGCTACCTTACTCCTGCTGTACAGACCAAAGTTTCTGAATGTCTCTCTGCGATATCATCCTGGATGGCCCTCCGCCGACATAAAGTTAACATGGCAAAAACAGAGCTCCTCATACTTCCTCCCAAACCTGGCCCAACTACAGTCTGTTTTTTTTTACTCTTGTCTGATCCTCCCTTTGTTTCTATTCTTTCAAATGTCATATAGTTCATGTAACGTATACTAATGTTAATTTTAGACGATGTATACAAGTATCTTTAATTGTGTTTGGCTATCTGATGTGATCAATTAACAACATCTAGGATAAGTATTAAATGTGTTAGGTTATGTTTCTCCTCTAGATGTACATCCCCACTGTTCAACTAATACCTACACTGTTCAACTAATACTGTTGCGGCCGAGTTTATTAGAAGCTTTACCCGGTCTCGGCCGCAACAGAAACCGGGCGCGCGCCGAGGTGTCCCGGGCGCGCGCCGGAGCCTCGGAGGATCGGTCCTCCGATCGGGGCTTCCCCCTCCCCTCTCCGGGTCCGCCGGGTCCCCCGGAGCCCCCCACCGCAACCCCCACATTAGGAGCGCGCACGCTCCCGATGAAGCGTGACCGCGCATCGATGACGGCGGCACGCCATGGGAAAGCAACGAGCAAGCCGGGACACCTCCCGGCTTGCGGCTCCAGCCCACTTCGAATAAAGTGTGCCACCTCTGTATCTTCACTTGCAAAAGAGCCATTTTTCACTAAGTAAACTACATAACTGTACATGTTATTGGTAAAATATGGAACAATTTATTTGTGTTCGTTTTTTTTTACCAAAACCTTGTCACTGAGAGAAAATGCCTATATATCTGGGAAATACATTCTTATATTTAAATGTGGTTTATCCTAGGATAATTACTGAATTCTAACAGCATGAAGCATTATCAAGCCTAGCTAAACAGTTCATTTGCAAAGAGTCAATTAAGAAAGCACATTTGCTGTTTTGTGTCCATATAGTTTGTAGCTATACATCGGATTTTGTTTGGCAGGAAGTACAGTAGGTTAAAAAGTTTCAGTAGCATTACAATCACTGATTGTAGTAATAAATCAAAGATGTCTGTAGATATGTGTTTACTTCAAGGATCCAAGTGTGTGTCTTATTTTCTGTGCAAACAAAACAGACACTGTCTGACAGATTTGCTTTGACAATTTACCAAAAGTTCACTCTCTCAAATTGGCACGTCAGAAGTAATATTCTGTTTATGAAATACAGTTCAAATTGCATTGTTACTCGAACACAGGATACTTTGATTTAGTCTATAACAATGACAAAAGAGATATATTTTACAAAGCTATTTAGCATACTACTCAGAGATTTTATTGCAGGATGAAACATGTTTGCTCCCAACATTTATAGGAGAATACAAACATTTATAGGAGAATACTTGGAGAAAAAAAACTGTTAATGATTATATACTGTATTCATAGCCTGGATTAATTATGGTTTCCATAAAAAGATGCATTTGCTTTTACAATTTAGAAGGGAATTCATTTATAGGGATCTTGACAAATTGTGAACATTTCTTCTTGTTTTTTTTTAGGTAAATTGTTTACAGTTTAAAAGAAATAAACTATCTTTCCGGTCTAGTAATATGCCATTTATTTTTCTAGGGTGGCTTTAAGAGACTGCCAAATTGGGTTAGTAAGATTTATTAGGTTTTCATTCCAAAGAAAACAAGCAGCACATATATTGCAACAAATTGGGTATAGAGTAAGTAGTTTATAAAGTTTTTTTTTAACCTCTTCTCAAATTTCATGAAACAAGTAACAACTGTTTAGTAAGGTCTTACAAAATTACTTGTCCAGCTGCTTATGTTGATTTGTGGAAAGAACAGGGCTATCGTTTATAGGATATAATTAAAATGCCTTCTGTGGTGGGGTGATTTGGAAATTAATTGCATTTTCACTTATGGATGTACTGTAGGAGAGCATTCTTTGTATCAGGAATTGAGTAATCACATGGAATTTCACTTAGTTTAAAGAAACTTGAAAACCATATATAGTAAATAAGTCAAAAGCAGGAAATAGCAGTGAAGGGAATTATATACAGTATGTATTCAATTCCAATCAAAATGTGCAATATTAATGTTATTTAAGTAGAAAACCCAGGGCAAATTCCACAAGGCTGTAATACCGCTACAAAATGTCTGTCATATAGAACATCCAGGTGAAATCAAAATATTTAAAGTTGCAATTGTTCAGCAATGGAAAGTTGAGAGTAACTGCAATCATACATCATCATAATACACATTGTTCAAAACTCTTATAGTACCATAACTAATATAATAGAAAATAAATAAAATCCTGGGGTTTCAGTGCTCAATTAACCCACAATTTAGGTTATATCCGCCCAGCTGCTCATTTACAGTATAGTTATCCTATGATGGTATCCCATACTGCAAACTTTACATGAATTACTCTGTTAGTTATTGTTCCAAAGAAGCTCTCACCTGCTCTCATATTTAGGGCCTCATGCAGTAAGCGTTGATAAGGGAATTACCACCATTTTATAGCCAAAATTGGGTTTGAGATTCAGTAAGCGCCGATAAGTGCTTGATTTCGCCAGGTTTCGGAGCCGATTATTTTGTTATGGCCAGTCGGCTGCCGATAAGCCTGTTTTCGCCACAGATCGCCACTTTTTTAAATCGGCTGGATTCAACAAAAAAAAACAGCTTATCGGGGCTGATCGGCACTACGAAATTGAGATGGTATGGCCGATTTCTCCCGCCAACTAAAGTTGGCAGTTTGGACGGGAGAACGATCGCTAAGGCTGCCGGAACGGCACTTAGAAAAAAAAAATCTTCTGTACATCAATGGAGTCAATGGAGCGGGGACGTATAACAGTATTGTACTGTTTACGTTTCATTGCTCACAATACAAACGTCATTTGCATTACAGTGTGGGGGGCATTCCCTGCATTGTGTCACGGCTGACGTGTATTATTTGCATAACATTATACTTTTACATGTTTGCAGCATTTGCGGGTCACATTACTCATCATGTGATGATGTGGCAAGGGAAAATACTATACTCAACTCTTAAAGGAGAACCTCACATCATAGCACACATTTTACTGCATTGATCGACAATTGTTTACATGATGTTACACATGTCACACATGTCACACATACACCGTATATTCATGTTCCTTTACATTACACAATGCTTGTAATGTGTCACGCATCTTTAAACGTTCATGTACATCTAAATTCTCATGTTTACATCTACGTTTGGTCCTCCCTATTTTCATGACGTCACTTATTGGACGCTCAATCACATTGCATGTTTACATTGTAACCGTAGCATTACAAGCACTTCAACCTAACTTATACACACATGTACAGTAATTCAGCATTGGGACACCTTGTAAACTCATTCTATAGCAACTATCCTCCTTACAGAAATGCATGCATATGCACACGACTATTCATTGTTGGCAACATGTCACAATAACATGGCTAATTACACATGTTACACAAAACTTTTCCCACATCAATCTCAGCCTTTTTGTCTCATTACATGACTGACTCTTGCGTTCACAAGTTTTACATGCATTGCACATGCAACTATTTATTTGCAAGCAATGTTTCTACAAAGCATCACGTCACATCATTGGCAAATATCATCATTCCCTGCAGAATACACACAACAACTGCACACAGCTTGCCACACAAGTACTTTATTATGTTCATGTAAAACCTTGCATTTTACTATGTCACCTGACATCATTATACCTATTTAAAGGACGCCCATTACCTGCTCATTCACAGCTACTCATTTCAAAATGTTGAGATTGTTTAGGAGACGGAGGAACATTCTTTTCTATGACATGCTTGATGATGAAGACAATCATATAGGGCAAGGGAGGGACACACCGAGGGACAGTGACAGGGACAGTGACGCGGATACGACAGGGACAGGGAGAGGGACAGGCCGAGGGACAGGAGATCAGAGGAGAAGACAGAGGAGACAAGTTGTGCCTCGTCCGCGTCTGTACAGGGAGAGAACCCTGTTAGATGGGATGAGTGAGGAGGAGATTGTAAGTCGCTATCGTTTGAGTTCAGCAGCAATCTTAGCTCTTTATCAGGAGATAAGGGGAGATTTAGATTTTTTCACAGCCAGAGGTCGTGCAGTCCCTGGGCTTGTTAAAATGCTGTGCTCATTACATTATCTTGCTTCCGCGTCATACCAGACAACTGTGGGCATAGTGGGCGGGGTCTCGCAATCTACATTCTCGCGGGCCTTGACCCAGTTTCTCTATGCACTCAATAGACGCGCTAGGAATTATATTCATTTTCCTACAGAGGCGACAGAGTGGCTGGAAGTCAGGACTGGCTTTTATAATATAGCAGGGATACCATGTGTGCTGGGTGCAATCGATTGCACACATGTTGCTTTGATTGCACCTAGTCAGAGTGAGCATGTGTACCGCAATCGGAAGCACTACCATTCACTCAATGTACAGGTGGTATGGGATGCCACGATGAGGATAATGCATGTGGTACCCAAATTCCCTGGTTCCAGTCACGATTCCTCTATCCTGAGGAACTCTTCAGTCTTCCATGCGTTCGAAGAGGGACATTTTGAATATGGTTGGCTGCTGGGTGAGTACACATTTACATGTTATAACACAAAACACATTTTTATTTAGGAATGTTGGCATTGTACCATTTGATCACTAATGTCAGCTTATGTGTGCTCCATTCATTATAGGTGACTCAGGATACGGAATTAGGCCGTGGCTCTTGACTCCGGTGCTAAACCATCAAACTGAAGCAGAGGAGAGGTACAATGCAGCCCATATATCTACAAGATCTGTTATAGAGAGGACATTTGGCCTACTCAAGACCAGATTTAGGTGTCTGGACAGAACTGGTGGGGCTCTTCTATACAAGCCTCAAAAAGTCTCTGATATTATCCTTGCCTGTTGCATTTTGCACAATGTTGCACTCAGGCACAATGTACAATCAGACCTAGCTGAGCCTTTGGTAGACGAGCATCCCACCCATGTAGCTGCTGAAAATGAACAAACAGCCAGTGGTGGCCAGACACGCCAGAATCTCATCAATTCATTTTTTTCTTGTAAGTAAAAACAGATATGTTCCAAGTTCTACTTTTATACTTACATTATGTTATCTTAACAATAATTTTTTTTTATATAACCTTCTGTTAGGACACAGATGAATATGGGTTGCACACCTTTCTTTTCTCTGCTGTGTGCACAAAGGGATGTGGCACCGGTATGTTATTGTTGCACAGGTTATATAATCCCTCTTCAATTGTACTTTAGTTGTGTGTATGTGAATACAACTGGGGTAACAAAGCACTAATATTTTAGCATTGTGTTGTTCCTTATGCTAACACAATACACATATTATGCCCATACTCATTCATGCTTCTAGTATGCTTACATACAATGTTATTGGTGCAGTGTAACATGTACATCCATATGATGTGTACACCAGGCTCATTTACATTTTGAATGTCATTAAATATACATGGTGTTGCACATTTAACACCAAATACACACTTTGATGTGTTGTTTACGGTACTGAAGATGGCATGTCAATGTTTGCAATTTATATATTGTTCCTTTGCATTATACAGTAGGTATATTTGCAGTATGACTGATCATGGTATGTATATTTGCTGACATCTCTCATAAGATGTGGCTACCTCAATCTTCCTATAATTATTTGAACTAAAAACCCAACATATTGGTTTAAACACAAATGTTACATATATGTACTTTCTGTATCATGTATATGCATTTAGCTACTCTTGAGGTTTCATGTGCATTGTATTACAAAATGATTACTCACATTTCATCACTTTTTATGTATGTTTCCTTATAATTTCCATTAATGTAATATAGAGGTGTTTGGAGAAAAGGGGATAACTGTACTTATTTGTTTACTTACGGGAGCACATTCATCACTAGCATAGACACACTTTTTAAGACAACTGTTTGTGTCTCTATCAATTGGTGTAGGATCCATGTATAACACCGACAAATGATAACACCAGCTTTATTATGGTAGCTTATATCATCATATTGACTATACTATGTATTTTTAAACGATTAATAAACACCGTAAACTATAGTTAGTTAGGTTAATGAAATATACACAGAAACGTACTTCATAACATGATGGTGATGTCATATTCAGAACATCATGCATTGGAGGGGACCATAACATCTGGCCAGTAACATTATTTGCTACAGTCCCAAACCATTTTATCTACATACCCATGTAACAAGAGATTTTAAATATAAATGGCTACTTGGTTGTAAGTGTCCTTTACATTGGGAGAAGGAGTGGCTCAGTGAGTAAAGACACACACTGGCACTGATAGGTTGAAGCAGGGGAGTCTGGTTCAATTCCCGGTGTGGGCTCCTTGTGACCTTGGCCAAGTCACTTTATCTCCCTGTGCCTCATGCGGCAAAAAAACATTTGTACGTTCCACGGGCCAGGGACCTCAGGCTGAAACATGTGTCTGTAAATCGCTGCGTACAACTAGCAGCCCTATACATGAACATGCTCATATTATTATTATTATTATTGTTACATAGTTTCGACAGTCATACGTTCCATTACACAATAGAATACACAAATGTGTTAGCAGAGTGGGAATGGTTGTTATATAAAAAACACACCATGTCATAAAATGTTAGTAGTCATTAAAGAACACTCAAGAAAAATTCAAGAGGCACTATTTTGCAACATCATTATGTTAATTAAGTGCTTATGCAATATAGGCATAAGGGTATCACTTTTTTAATTGTTTGTTAATAAGCGCTGCAAGCAATATAAAATTAGTTCCATATGTAGTATAGTAGTCGGTGGCTCCTCCTCACAATCATCTCATATAAAGGTAGACTCTTCTGAAATCATACATTGATCCGATTGTATCTTCCCCGACATCTCTGAAATACAGCAAACACATGATGGTCAAAGATGGCACCTTACTATATATGTATCCGTGACAACGCGTTACACAGCTCTATATGATTGTGTACATACACACGTCACTCATTTATATGTTACAACTACAAGTGTACATCATATGTAATTTTTATTATCATTTGTAGCAGCCATAACTATGTATATGAAGTGAACGTTGCCTGTATACTGAAAAATGTGCGCGCACATCTTAGTGTGCGCACGCACTTCACGCTTGGCTCCACTAACTGTTAGCGCATGCGCAAAACAAAGCGAACGTTGTGCGTTCAATACATGTAGAAAATACCAGTAAACATCACATCTTTATTTCAAATACAATGAAGATGAAACTAAAATCATTCTAAACGAGTACATCTGTATTCTTTTAAACCAGACGTGTTTGGACAGAAAGGACGGCCGATAACACAATGCGCAAATGCAATACGTGTGACGTCATGTTAAGCCAGCGTGAAACGCACGCTAACACTCCTCCCACTCAATTAACATTCGGCTAACGCCCAGGGTACGCCTACAAACACTGAGCCGCACGCATCACACACTGCAGTTACCGTTACTATAACAAAACATGACAGCCAATAGGCTTTGAGGCGCGCACGTCGCTTGGGGGCGGGACTTACATCCGTAATCCTTTTTAAGGACGCCTTGGCCCATGACAAGGGTCCCACGTCATACGTGGTGGACCCGGTTTTCAATGTTGTAGATGTTGCATGATAACAAAACAGGTATGTGTTAGAGTTATGGAAAAATGTTGCTAATATGTTTAAAGGGATAGGAAAGTACGTATATGTATACCGTCAGCAATGTGTACTACTCTTTCAGGTTCTACTATATTGTATTAGGAAACAATTTGTTTGTGATCGCTACATGTTATGCAGTCTGCAATGTTACGCTGTATCCACGCATTGAAAGGGAAAATGGTGGTTACAAAAAAAAAAAAAATTTAAACGCAGAGTCAACGCATAACGATTGTTATATTTACCATTCTTCTAGAATTAACTCTTCGCCTGGCTGCAACTGGTCGCTCCAGAAATGCAAGGCATTTTCATCCACGCTTGACCCAACCGCTGAATCCAGTATGACACATATCTCCTCCAGGATGCGCTCATAGGAATCGCCACTGCTTTCTTCAAATAATTGGTCGGGAGGTAGGTTCATTTCTTCGGGTTCCCATTCCAATGCATTTTCAGCTGAAAGGCTTGGTACATAATCATAGTACTTTTGTTCTTGTACAATGTGGGTTTCAGGAATGGAGGCTGCAGATATTGCAGCACGTATCGATTCAAACGGATCAGTAGTAGCGGATACATTGCTATTGCCATTAGGAATAAATATGCCTTTCACGACAATATAAGTGCCGTCTTTCAGGAGAAATTGTTTTTCCGGGGCAATCTTCCAGAAACCATAGGTGTGTTGTAGCTTATCCTGGTCACGTTCAAAAAAGTCATTACTTGATAAAGTGAATCTTATTGAGGAATTAAAATTCCGTGCATGCTTACGGTCTTGGTAATAAGGATATTTTGCTCGAATGAAATCATCGATTTGGCGTGTGCTTGCTTTCTGTCCGCGACTGTTCAAGATGGCTTCACAGATCATGTACTTATACCCTAAAAGGGGATTAATATTGTTAACGAATTCATCAGCCATGTCTGAGTAGCACAAAAGCTGTGTGCAGGTCTGTGTTATTTGCTCATCAAAATGAATGTGCTGAATGGCTAACAAACTCCTGTTTTTCCTTGTCAAGGTCAACAAAACTAACTACTTTGACTCCTTATTTCAAACGCCAATTGGATTTGTTTGTCTAATTGGGTTAACAGTTGTGGTTTGTGATATGGGACTGTGGGAGAAACATTTCTCCTTCTTTTATCTCGTTTGTGAAAAACATCCCTAGAATTTGAATGCGTTCACATAGTGTTTTTTTGAAAACTAACAAAGACCACTGTGTGAAAATATTTCTTAGCCAGGCATATCAGTACAAACACACACCTGCAAAAATAAATGTTTTTTCCCCGCTTACATTTCTGTGTGTATGTGAAAGTCTGGTTAACTCCCTGTCTGCATGAGTTTAAATACGTGTGTATATATATATATCTAAATATATCTCTCTTATAAAAATATATATATTTATATATTATATTTTATTTATTTTAATATTGCAGGAGTACACACAACATTGATGGCAGTAAGTATACCTTGTATGAAACCTATTTAAATGGTGAGAAACATGATTGAATGAAGTAATAAACATTTGTTTAAGCACAATACTGTTAGAGTCTCATACTTAGGATATTTCTCAAACATTATGCCTGTATTATTAAAATAGTGTGCTTTCACAAGGAAGCATGAAGTGTATTAGTTTGTAAAATACATGTATACCAGTTTATATAGTACTATATATATATATATATATATATATATATATATATATATATATATATATATATACACACACACACACACACACACACACACACACACACACACACACACACTCAGTGTGTGTGTATATATATTTTTATACATTCTGAGATGTTATTGAAACAAGAACACACAAATGATTAAAGGACAAAATTAGAATGCCCAAGCAAGGCAAAGGTAAGTAATAATTTACACATAATCCTGCTGTACACGTACAAGAAAGATGTTTGCAGTTACTTAGGTGTTTTTATAAATGCATGTGACTAATATGCATATGCAATTCTTACATCAATTAACACACCCAAATGCAATGTTTTGCTGCAAAGTCAATGGCAGCTTCTCTAAACTTTGCAACTGGTTCCAGGTGGACCATTACTGAACAGACGATTAATACATAAATATTTATAACACTATTCATTAATTGAGTGTTAACATTTCCAAAACTTCACGTGTACAAGAACATACTTGAAAGTTTGGAAACAACACAGTCTTCAGCATACATACAATAGTAATTAGATAATGTGAAGTCAACAAAACAAGGCCAAAGACATATTTTCTGAATTATAACATTTATTTTTTTTGTTCCTTTTGCGAGCGAGTAACAGGCCTGCTTGTTGTCTCTTGAATTTTCCTTTTTCTTTTGCCACCAACTTTAGGCACAGCAGAGCCACTTTGAGTGGCCTCTGGCACTTCACGGGCAGGGCTTGTGGGCAGTGACTCACCTACAGGGCTTTTGGGCAGTGACTGTTCACCTACGGGGCTTGTGGCCAGTGACTCACCTACAGGGCTTGTGGCCAGTGATTCACCTACAGGGCTTTTGGGCAGTGATTCACCTACAGGGCTTTTGGGCAGTGATTCACCTACAGGGCTTTTGAGTAGTGACTGTGAGCAAGTTGGTAGACACTGCACAAGTGATGGTTGGTCTGTTTCATGTGTGTCTTTTGTTGTTTTTGACCAAAAACTGGTCAGTAGTAACTGCTTGTATTTTGTTTTTGTGGGCTCCTTTGTAGGTGTCAGCTGCTGATTTTGTACAGATGGCAGTGGTAGTATGTCGTCAAGAACCTGCACAGCAATCTCTGCTACTTGACCGGTAACATTTGGGCCTGGTGAATGAATATCAGATGAATGTGGTGAAAACTGACCTGCATGAACAGATCCTGGCTGGGAGGTGTTGAATTGTGGTACATTAGTCATTCTCCAGTAATTAGCTTGTGTTTGCTGAACAACTAATGCTTCGAATGAGGTGTTGATTTTTTGCAACTGTTTCGGCACTTCAATGAAGACTCTGTGGAGATGTGCCAATTGTGAAACTGTTTCTTCCTGCAGTGCAATCATCCTTTCCAGCACTGTCATGAAGTCAGAATGGCGACGATTTTCTGCTTCCACAATTTTTCCCTCAGAAGCTACAATTGCATCGTATGTCGTATTTGCTGGACGATTTGCCGGTAAAACAGTTTCAATTGGAACGTCTTCATGGTCACTTGCTTCTATTTGTGTGTGTATGGCGGTGGCGTCATCATCATCATCATCATAATCCTCTTCATCATGTTCTACAAATAAATGTACAAATTATTAAATGTCATGTTAATCTCTGCTGTGTTACTATGTAATTGTACTGTGTCATAAGTAACAACTAACATGTTTCCATACGTTTTATAACCTCACATTAAAAACTACCTTGACTTAAGAATAATGTTTGGACTCAGTATGAAATATGAGTGAATGAAAACTTGCTGTAAACTCAAAACTCCTACATGATAGTGATGTTAACTAACACAATACAAGTTGCCTTACACTTCATTTTCACTGACACTAAGTAATCCTATTTAAAGAAGATGTGCAAAACAAATAATGAACATGACCACATAACATATAGAAGAGCACATATTATATGGCCACCAACTGATACACTCACCTTCTAGGTGTGTTGAGCTGGCTGACCCAGGTGAAGACACTTGTTCAGTCTCAGGTGACACATGTCCTTCAGGGGCAACTATATATAACAATAACATAAGTTTTACATTTACATGTGTAAATATTGAACAAACAGTTATTGTATGTTCTGTATTTATGAGTATCTAACAGCATCATTTCCTTAACCCAAAATGTGTGTGTGAAAGTGAACATAAATAGTTGTAATAACAATGTACATGCCTGTGTACTTAGAAGTTTTGAGTTCCCTAACATACAACATACTATGGTTCTGCAGTAATGCGTGAGGAAAAATACATTAAATTTGTACATAAAAATCATATGTTGTGTAGTGATATCAGTATCATAATGTACATAACTATCATGAGATGACCATTCACAATGGTTATCATGAAGGTGGTCATATTGCAAAAAGTGTTGTTTTTGGTAGAGGATATGTGTGGTACATTAATATAAGATGTGGCACACATGAATGTGGCTGTGACTAAACAAGACAAGACATGCAGTGTGTGATAATGTGTCGTTGATAGTAGTTCAACTATAGATATGAGTGAACTAATGTGTGACGTACGGTTTGATAAGTAATGAGTTGTTGGGGCATTTAGTAGCTAAAGTGAAGCTTTCAAATGAGTGTGATTAACTTCAGTTGTGCTAGTGAGGTTGTAAGAACGGTTTTCCCTTCCCCAAAAAGCCTAATGAGCCACACCTTTCAATTACTTGAAACAGGTGAAAATGGTGTGAACTAAGTTGCCCCTAAAATGAGGCTGTAATTAGTGTGTGTGCTGAACCCCACCCCCTCTGTTGAAGTGTATGCTGTGATGAGATATTAATTGCAGCTGCTTTAACACAATGGTAGATGAGCTAAATAGTCGTGTGCAGTTTTGAAGTTATGAAAACAATGACATAAAATATGATACGTGTGCCTCATTATGCTGTCTGTATATGACTTAAAGCAAAAATGGACCTTTTCATAAACAACTATAGATGTGTTAGTGCAAGTGATGTTTGTAGGCCGTTGCATGCAATATATTTGATGCATGCTTAAAATAGGCAGTAATGTCATGTTTGTCGGAGTAAAATAAATAAATACACAATAATATTCTACATATTTCTGTTCTGTACCTGTAGCTAGTAATAATTTCTGATTAACATGTGTTACACATGTGTACTACCCTGTTGTTCCCCATCTTCGCCCACCATCAATTGCTTCCACTGCAGCAATGCATTTTGGGAATTCACATGTAAATGAGCACGCAATGGCACGTGCTATATTAGTTACTGCTTTTAGTAGGACTACAACATATATGTCTATTTAGATATATATATATATATATACAGAATCAGACATATACATATATAGATGCAGGTATGCTTATATTGTGAAGACAGTATAAAAAGCAGTGTAACTATGCAAAATAACTGTAAGCAACGACATGCCTAGTACAGTAATATTTCTCACCTGGTGGAAATTGTGAGGGGTAAATTCCTATATCACGGTCACCAGGTAAGCCTTCCACGACGACGGGAAGTAATTTTGCCCGAAGCAGCTCCTCCAATGGACTTAATATGAGACGTTGTGGTGTGGGCCCACCTCCAGTGCCAGTAGCATGCACGCGTTGGTGTTGTATTTTCTTTTTCAATTTGGACCTAATATCATCAAATCTCTTGTGACAATTCCGCTTGTCCCTCACATGATTCCCACACGCATTGACACCAATGACTATTGTGTCCCACATTTCTTTTCTGCTTGCTGAACTTGTCCGCCCTTGAAAAACATATCAAATATATGAGGTAAATGAATAATAATATAAGCACCAGTTTCCTACACTGCTAGCTGTTCCAAGAGATAGCAAACATGCTGTTTTATGTGTAATATGTGAAGCACATGAGCATTCACTACTAAACCTATACATGTAAGCAAGGTTGCATTCATATTGTATGCAGTTATGGCAAATTGACCGCCTGTGTTTAGTTGTCCTTGTAAGGCATGCTAAAAAGCTGTGTTTCCAGACTAATTAACATAGAAAGATATTGTGAAGCCATATTTGCATATGAACAAAACTCAGATGACCTAGGATCACATGTATTTGAATAATAAATGTAAATGTACACTTACCTAGTAAATGTCCATATATACTGTCATAGTGCTCCAGAATGCCAGTGACAAGAGCTGTATTTTCCTGGTCATTGAAGCGAGGATTACGTGGCTTCTCCACACGTTTCTTCCGAGCAGGTTTAGGGTCAGAGCTTGGCTGGTGCTGACTGGACTCTCCTTCTTCCAATGGAAGAGCCTCCAAAAGCTGCCCACCAGCAAGCACGCCACCACCATCCACCCCATCAGCAACTGCGCCACCAGCAGCACTCCCAGCACCAGCACTCCCACTCCTAGCACCAGCACTCACACTCCTAGCACCAGCACTCACACTCCTAGCACCAGCACTCACACTCCTAGCACCAGCACTCACACTCCTAGCACCAGCACTCCCAGCACCAGCACTCCCACTCCCAGCAACAGCACTCCCACTCCCAGCACCAGCACTCCCACTCCCAGCAACAGCACTCCCACTCCCAGCAACAGCACTCCCACTCCCAGCAACAGCACTCCCACTCCCAGCAACAGCACTCCCACTCCCAGCAACAGCACTCCCACTCCCAGCAACACCACTCGCAGCACCAGCACTCCCACTCCCTGCAACACCACTCTCACTCTCAGCAACATCACTCCCCTGAACAGTACGTTCACTCCGACGCGTACTCCCACGAGTAGCACTCCCACTCCCACCAGCATCACTCTTCCCACGCTTTGCGGGCATACTTCCAGCACTCACAAAAAACAGACAAGAAATGTACAGCCAATCACACGAAACACTTCCACATATAAAACAAGACAAAGATGTAAACAAAACAACAATGGACAAAGCTCACCCAATACACAACAAGTCTCTCAGTCAATATGCAAATCTTCAAACAGCCAGCTCTGTGCGTCTCTCTCTCTCTCACTCCCAACAACACAGAGAATGATTAGCAGTACACGTTGCCTTTAAATATGGCGCGCAATCCAAAACATGCTTGTTTCGCCTGATTCAGCAAGATTTGTGATTGGGCAACCTAACAGCACCCCGCCACGCACGCCGATACACCTGTGTGTGATCGGCTAATCATCGTGAGAGTGGGCGGATTTGTTTTCGGGTTGATTTTGAATGTATTCGGCACTTACTGCATACGGAGAGGAAAAAACGCCAATAACATGACTAATCGGTAAGATTGCCGATTTCACATAATCGACGCTTACTGCATGAGGCCCTTAGTGTGCTAAGTCAGGACTTCTCAACTCCAGTCTTCAAGGTCCCCCAACAGTTTAGGTTTTCAGGATATCCCTGCACCCACCTGTGCTGAAGCAGGCATATCCTGAAAACCTGACCTGTTGGGGGGTCTTGAGGACTGGAGTTGAGAATCTCTGTTCTAAGTTAAATGGTTTCAATACATTTTGTGCAAAAGTGTGGGGAAGTTGTATGTTATACTAGAACATGCCAAGAATGTTATCACAGAACATAACCTAATAAGTACTAGAAAGTATTTCAGTAAAGGAAGAGAGCTATCCCTGCTGCACAAAGGTATGTTCTGACCAGGTTTGAAGTATAATCTGCAGTTTTTGTTTTCAATTTTACAAATAGTGTATCAAGAGATATAGGGAGTTATGCACTAAGCTCAATGGCTTTGCGTTCTGATTTTCCAAAACAGCAGGTTCGTTAAAAAGTGAGGCCGGGGACGCGATTCACTAAGGCCATGAGCCCATTTTCTAACATACCTGCTCAAAATAGCTCAGAACAGCCACAGCGTACGTGTTGCTTTTTTTCCCCCTGCTTGCGTTCTTCAACTTCACGTACGCTAGCTGATAGAAAAAAAAGGCGCATGTAACATTTGCATGGAAATTCTGTATCTCCATGCAAGGCTGTTACAGGCGATCGTACACTAAATAAATACATTTTAATTATAGTGTACATGAGCAGGGCGTCTCAGGACCTGAACCGCATTGGTTTCAGGTCCGAGGACCCCCTACTTCAGGAGATATAGGCCCCATTATGGGGTGCCGGTATCCCCTGCACTTTAAAGCTCCCGCGTCACGTGACCGGGACATTTAAATTCTGCAGGGGATACCGGCACCCCATAAAGGGGCCTGTATCTCCTGAAGTAGGGGTCCCCGAGGCTGAAACCAATGCAGTTCAGCTCAGGTGACCCCCTGCACATCTACACTAGTATTAAAACACACATAACAATAAATAATATTTCATTACCGTAGCGGCTATCCGCTATGGTAATGAAGCTGCAGTATTGTACATTTTAATAATAGTGTGCGGGAGCAGGGGGTCCCCTGAGCTGAACCGCATTGATTTATGCCTCAGAGACCCCCTGCTTCCCGAGTTACAGGCCCCGGTATGGGGCATCGGATGCCAGTGTCGCCGCCATCTTTATAGCGTCCAAGACGCGACGTGGGCTCTATAAAGATGGTGGCAACACTGGCACCGATGCCCCAAACCGGGGGCCTGTAACTCGGGAAGAAGGGGGTCTCTGAGGCAGAAATCAATGCGGTTCAGCTCAGTGGACCCCCTGCTCACGCACACTATTATTAAAAATACATTAAAGCAGCTTCATTACCTTAGCCGCTATCCGCTAAGGCAATGAAGGGGTTAAGGCACATTAGCATGTTTATTGGGGACAATTGCCCCCAATAAACATAGCAATATACAATACACATCCCCCCCGCACCCTAACACATACAGTACTGGAATGGGCAAAATTACTATTATCCACATAAGGATAATAATGCATTTGCCCATTTTAAATACATATAACTTTCAATAAATACAGTAAAAACATGTTACACTTACCTTTTACAGGCACCCACGATGAAGGTCATCTTCATCCTCATCTTCATCCTGCCCATGCCCCCTCCGGTGCTGCAAAACATACACAAGAATAAAAACATCCAATGTAATGTTCCCTAACCCCTTAATCACCATAGCGGTTATTAACCGCTACAGTCATTAAGGGGTTAACCCACCCTCACCCACCACTCGGGAGGCCTACATACCCTCTCCCACTAACCCCCCACCCCGTGAGGCCTAACCACCCTCACCCACTACCCAGCCGGGAGGCCTACCCACATACCCTTGGGGCCAAAAACCCCTCCCCCCACCCCCAGTACCCACAATAAAAACAATACACTGCCCCACAATAAACATCATTCTATTTATTAAATGCATAACCCACCCCCTGTGCCCCCCCATAAATACATGATGTATCCTTTTACATACAGGGTTCATACCCCAAGCCCACGCGAGTCCCCGGTGGGCCTGACGGGTCACATGACAGACCTACAGGTTACCAGCAACTTGTTTCAAACAGGTTCTGGAGGCCTGTTGGTGGGTCCCACCAGGCGCCATGGCCCACCAGGTGGTCTCCGCGGGTCACCGTGGGCCACCATTGGGTCCCCACGGTAGGCCCACGGATGTCTGGGAGCCTCGGGTCAGACCCACAGGTGTCTGCGGGGCCTTGGGTGGTTCCCACGGGAGTCTGGGGACCCACGGGTGGGCACTACGGTTCTGCAGTGCCTCCACAGATGTGGGACCACCGGTTCTTCCCCGCACACTACGGGTCCGCGGTGCCCCCATAGATGTGGGGCCACCGGTTCTTCCCCGCAGGTGTCCCCCGTGGACCATGCAGCCTGATACCCGTGAGATACCTGAGGATACCGCAGGTGGTCTCCAGAGGTCTCACGCAGAACCAAAAGGAACAAACCCTGAATGTAAAATAAATAAACCTGATTTATACATTAAATACATCAATCCCCCCCTCCCCCCCAACACCTACAGTACAATAATGTGCAAAATAACTATAATCCAGATAGGGATAATAGATTATTTGGCCATTATTAAACACATTAACTAGCATATTTAAATAAATAAAGTACTACTGACCTCATCAATAAGAAGCCCCCGTCGCCAGCAAAATCCTTGTCCTCCGCTGCCCACAAAATACATAGCCAATACATTGCAATTACATTCAGATATCAATTAACCCTTTAATCACCTTATCAGATAATAACCGCAAAGGTAATTAAGGGGTTAAGCCACACTGGCCTGATACCCACACTTCACCCATTCATTTGTACAGTGGCTTCATCATGCAACTATATACAGCTAAACCCCGTTATAACGCGCCTCGTTATACCGCGATTCGGTTATAACGCGGTTTTCCCGTGGCTCCCGTTTAAAAAAAAAAAAAAAAAAAAAAAAAATTTAAAAAAAATATTTTTTTTTACATTTTTTTTTTGCACACTGCACACACTGCACACACACTGCTCATTGCTCACACTGCCACACTGCACACACACTGCACACTGCACACACACTGCTCATTGCTCACACACTGACACACTGCACACACACTGCACACACACTGCACACTGCACACACACTGCTCATTGCTCACACTGCACACACTGACACACTGCACACACACTGCACACACACTGCACACAGCACACACTGACACTGCACACACACTGCTCATTGCTCACACTGCACACACTGACACACTGCACACACACTGCACACTGCACACACACTGCTCATTGCTCACACTGCACACACTGACACACTGCACACACACTGCACACACACTGCACACTGCACACTGCACACTGCACACACTGACACTGCACACACACTGCTCATTGCTCACACTGCACACACTGACACACTGCACACACACTGCTCATTGCTCACACTGCACACACTGACACACTGCACACACACTGCTCATTGCTCACACTGCACACACTGACACACTGCACACACACTGCTCATTGCTCACACTGCACACACACTGCTCATTGCTCACACTGCACACACTGCACACACTGCACACACACTGTACACTGCACACACACTCCTCATTGCTCACACTGCACACACTGACACACTGCTCATTGCTCACACTGACACACACTGCACACTGCTCACATACTGCTCACACTGACACACACTGCACAGACACTGCACACACTGATACACTGCTCATTGCTCACACTGACACACACTGCACACTGCTCACACTGACACACTGCACACACACACTGCTCACACTGACACACACTGCACAGACACTGCTCATTGCTCACACTGCACACACTGACACACTGCTCATTGCTCACACTGACACACACTGCACACTGCTCACACTGACACACACTGCACACACACTGCTCACACTGACACACACTGACACACACTGCACAGACACTGCTCATTGCTCACACTTACTGCACACAGCTCTCACAATACACTCACATGTCAGCAGCCCACCCCCCCCTCACATGTCAGCAGCCCACCCCCCCCCCTCTCACATGTCAGCAGCCCACCCCCCCCCCTCTCACATGTCAGCAGCCCACCCCACCCCCCCTCTCACATGTCAGCAGCCCACCCCACCCCTCCTCTCACATGTCAGCAGCCCACCAGCCCGTTTTTCACATGTCAGCAGCCCAACAGCCCGGTGGAGGTTGGAATAATGACATCACCCGCAGGGGGCGGAGAGCGGACGGCTTGATTGACAAGAAGAGGGCTGTGGGCTGGGCGACTGAATGAGGCCAGGCAGTAAGAGTGCCCAGATGTGGGATGCTTGTTCTGCAGTCATTGGTGCCATATAGGAGGAGGTAAGTGGGCGTGGCTTGCATCCTTTACCCCCCTTTGTCTCTATGGCAACTCCTCCTGCCCGGATGATTTGCAGTGCAGGGTGGGCGGAGGTGAGTCAGAGCCGGGCGGTGGTGGACCCGGCCGGGGAGGGGGAGCCTCGCGCTCCGGGACCCTCGCGCTCCGGTACCCTCTCCCAGCCTCTCCTCCCCACCCCTCTCCCTCCTTCCCGCCGCTCACCAGGACTCAGTGACCGGAGCTGCAGCTAACCCAAGTCCCGCAGGCTGTGCGAGGTGCTGGTATCTGTCACACCCTCCCTGACCCCACACAGCGGCTCTGATGCTGGGCGTAGCGGTGATGACGAACAGGTAGGGGACCCTGCATTAAAGCCTGAGAGAGATTAGTGTCTCCTCACCCTGCCCACCCCTTCTCACCATCACACACACACACACACACACACACTCACACACACACACACACTCTGTCTCTCTCTCTCTCACACACGCACGCACACACACACTCTGTCTCTCTCTCTCTCACACATGCACGCACACACACACACGCTGGGAGGACACAGACACGTGCAAAACCAGGGGGCTGAGAGGGAGGACGGATGAATCGCCGCCATTTTTAAAAAAACATTATTTATTTATTTATTTAACTTCCTTCCCTCCTCACACCCGATCAGGAGCGCGGCGGCCATTTTTTTTTTAATTAGCGCGACCCCGTTACTAACGCGGTGGACTCGGGGTGGACCCCGAGCACCGCGTTATAACGGGGTTTAGCTGTATATATATATATATATATATATATATATATATATATATATATATATATGCAAATATAGCTGTATGCTCATCTGCATGTCTTAGGCAGGTCTGCAACCCCGCCTTTCCCCATTATCACCCAGCATACAGCACTTCCACTGCAGCAAGGGATTCTGGGAAATGACATGCAAATGAGCACACAGTGTCACTTTTTGCCTCAATAACCATTTTTAACATGGTTCCCTATAGGCTTAAGCTTGCTGCATGGTCACAGCTTCGAGCACAGCCAGGGTTAAGGTGCATACCCAGAAAACCACCCACAGACAGCTGTTTCGACCTTGATGGGTCTCATCAGTGTGGGGTTGATTTTACTGGGAATGCAAGAGAGGCTTATGGGATAGGCCAAACCATAATACTGAGTTAAGTTATGGTGAGTAAAAAAAGTGACAAAAACCCTCGAAGCTGTGACCATGCAGCAAGCTTAAGCCTATAGGGAACCATGTTAAAAATGGTTATTGAGGCAAAAAGTGACACTGTGTGCTCATTTGCATGTCATTTCCCAGAATCCCTTGCTGCAGTGGAAGTGCTGTATGCTGGGTGATAATGGGGAAAGGCGGGGTTGCAGACCTGCCTAAGACATGCAGATGAGCATACAGCTATATTTGCATATTTGCTTTCCTGTGGAGGGTTTTTGTCACTTTTTTTACTCACCATAACTTAACTCAGTATTATGGTTTGGCCTATCCCATAAGCCTCTCTTGCATTCCCAGTAAAATCAACCCCACACTGATGAGACCCATCAAGGTCGAAACAGCTGTCTGTGGGTGGTTTTCTGGGTATGCACCTTAACCCTGGCTGTGCTCGAAGCTGTGACCATGCAGCAAGCTTAAGCCTATAGGGAACCATGTTAAAAATTGTTATTGAGGCAAAAAGTGACACTGTGTGCTCATTTGCATGTCATTTCCCAGAATCCCTTGCTGCAGTGGAAGTGCTGTATGCTGGGTGATAATGGGGAAAGGCGGGGTTGCAGACCTGCCTAAGACATGCAGATGAGCATACAGCTATATTTGCATATTTGCTTTCCTGTGGAGGGTTTTTATCACTTTATATATATATATATATATATATATATATATATACATATATATATATATACATATATATATATATATCGAACACACAAAAAAAGACAAAGACAATCCCCTTAATAGCACTCTAAATTACACCAACAAAAAATAAAAAGGAAAGATATAGCTCAAAAGAATCAAATGCTTTGCCGGGATTGAAAATGAACAAGTTTTTATTTGTAAATACAGCAAGACACACTAACTTAAAAACATAGACATACTGAAGACAGCCAAAATAATGTCTGTGAAAAGTGACTGTATATCAAGGAATACTGTGTACCAAACAAAAAACTAAAGTGTATCTAAATAATAATAAATATGTATCTATATATATACTAATTAATAATACCAAAAAAGTTTAATGAGACAAAAATTAAAGAAAATACATATATATATATATATATTACCCACTGGTATAAATGCCTGACTCCAAGATGTAAAATACAAATCACAGCATTGGAATAAATATATAATCAAAAAGCAACCATGGGAAAAAAAGGGGGAGGGAGACATACAGGGGAGATAAAAAATAAATCTCACACCCTGAACAGTATTACCCCCCAAAAAAAAGGGATTTAAACACTGACTACTGATGCAGCAAAGAATTGACACATAATAACTATGATAGACATATGAGCAAACAGAAGCAAAACATATAAAGCACACAATAGTGTGAATCACTGCAAGGACAAGTGATGCCAGGACAGCGGGGAGAGATAATACTCTGCTTTAGCTCAGTAGCAGGAGGCATCAGTCCATGATAAAAACGTCGGCAGTGTTGCATCGGTTGCTCAAAATAGAATAGGGAAATCCATTTTGCTGCATTAGTTCAGTGATAAAGTCACAACAGAAAAAAATCACATAGAGGCTGTCTTCAGTTAACACTCAACGCGTTTCACCCGTCGGTGGGCTTCTTCCCGGAGTGATAAAACTGAAGTGAAGGCATTCTAGTATATATAGGAGTAGGAATAATTAGCTACAGCTTTACTCCAAAAAGCCCCATCCAATTAGGATCTCAGGCAGAGATTGCTAGCGTAACACGCAACAGTGCAGGTAATAATGTCATTAAACCAAGCATAAACTCAGTCTATATGGCTGTTGTGGTGCGCATGCACATCAACTCTAACAATTTATACCCGTTTTTATAATCACCAGTAATTTATACAAAAGGCACACAAAGAAAGGTGAGAGAGCAAAAAACTTTGATTGCTATATTAAAATAAGAGTTCATATATATATGTATTCACAACCTCTCAATTGTCAAGATGACGAGATGATCTGATGATGCTTACAAAGACTTTTTATACATTGGCATACGAGTCAATACAACTCTTGCTTCACACTGATCCAACGAATGGGACTCTGTATATCAACACTGTCAATGTTTAATTCTTTGTATGTTTAAAATGCTTTGTATGCAATATATCCTCATTTGACTGTTAGTTTTGTAATAATGACGTCATCCGTGACAGTGAAAACGGGATTTATGAATTGAGAGGTTGTGAATACATATATATATGAACTCTTATTTTAATATAGCAATCAAAGTTTTTTGCTCTCTCACCTTTCTTTGTGTGCCTTTTGTATAAATTACTATCAGCTCTGACAGAACCAAGTAGTCTCTTTCCCCCTAGTAATCTTTGGGTGATACTCCAAGGCCCTTAATTAACAAACCACCTTAGGAGCACCTGTCTATTCCCTCTTTTGGGTGGAACATGCTCAGAGTCATATAGATAGGCCCTATCTTTAGGAGTGGCACTTTCCTAGCTTGAAAACAACAGTGTGATTCTGAATCTAATGCATGTAGACATTACATTATTAACATGTGTAGGGGTTTGTTAAATACCTCATGTGGGTGCAGTGTGCGCCCGGAGGGAGTAGTGCAGGTTCTGCAGCGGCCCGACAGTATAGGGCACCGCCATGTTATTGCGCAACCTTACAGAGGGCACTGACAAAGCGGAGAGGACGCGCATGCGCAGTGTAAGCGCGCGAACGACGGACCAATAAGGGAAAGGCTCTGTCGTGGACTACAACTCCCATGAGCTCTGGGACAGTCATCTGATGTCAGGAGCCAATGAGAAGGCTAGGATTACGGGAGGAGGAAAGGGAAGCGTGGGGGAGAGACCACGCTAGGCAGAAGGGATACGGAAGGTGCAGGAGGAGGTAGTGTGAGTGCAGGGGGTCCGTGACCCGCCTGCATAGGACAGCTATCCCCGCAGGCCCTTAAGAGTATCCCCTGAGTCACAGTAGGTTGCTGTGTTGCAGGGACGCCCTATAGTGGTAGAGAACATTCCCCTTACTGTATGACAGTTAGGGACCAGTGTGCGGAGCAAGGTGATTGCGAGCCATTTGGGACCAGACAGCTGAACATTGGGACACCGTAGGCAGGCCGTTGATTCATCTGATCCTTTTCGAAGTGGTTACCGGTCACCGCCGGGACCGGAAGGTATTTACAGCAAGTGCACCAACACCGGTCAACAGGCGCTGATCCCGCCTTAGGCGTAACTCATTGGGGACACTAGTGAAGTGGCCAAAGGCCTAAGTATACTGAGCAATCTTTCCTAATTAGTACAAGGACACGGTGTGTGGGGTACGCGGTGACAGGACAGAGACATAGGGCATCATGCAGTAAGCAGCGGAAAAATGCATTAGCCAGTTTAGCAATTAGCCATGTTTTTGGCATGTTAAACTCGCTGTATGCTGTAAGGGCGAATCCCTGGCGAATTAATTAGCCACCACCATTTGATAAAATGGCTAGCAACCGGTGGCGAGACGGCTGCCTGGCGAGAAACTGCCGAGAAGCCGTCCCCTGCCGAGATGTGTTTGCGGCAGAGAGAGATCCGCTGCTCTCTCGGCGCAAACATCAGCACATTAAAAATTATTTTTAAAACCATTTTTATTCATAGTGTACATGTGCAGGGGGTCTCCGGAGCTGAACCACATTGGTTTCAGGTCCGGGGACCCCCTGCTTCCCGAGATACAGGCTCCTTTATGAGGTGCCGGTATCCCTCTGCATTTAAAGGTCCCGATCACGTGACCACGGAATGTAAACAAAGCAGAGGGATACCGGCACCCCATAAAGGGGCCTGTATCTCGGGAAGCAGGGGGTCCCCGGACCTAAAACCAAAGCGGTTCAGCTCCGGAGACCCACTGCACATCTACACTATGAATAAAACACACATATCAATAAAGACTCGTTCCTTACCTTTGCGGCTATCTGCTATGGTAGCGAAGCAGTATGAATATTTTTTTAATAATACTGTACAGTGAGCAGGGTGTCCCCTGAGCTGAACCGCATTGCTTTGTGGACCAGGGACCCCCTGCTTCCCGAGTTACAGGCCCCGGTATGTGTGATCGGGTGGGCAGTGTCGCCGCCATGTTTATAGCGTCCCATACGCTACGTGCCAGCAATAAACATGACGTCCACACTGTAACCGATGCCCCAAAATGGGGCCTGTAACTTGGGAAGCAGGGGGTCTCTGAGCCACAAATCAATGCGGTTCAGTTCAGGGGACACCCTGCTCCAACACAATATTATTAAAATACTTTAATGCTGCTTCATTACCATAGCGGATAGCCGCTAAGGCAATGAAGGGGTTAATGCACAATAGTATGTTTATTGGGGACAATTGCCCCCAATAAACATAGCAATACACAACATACAATACAGTAATGGGCACAATTACTATTATCCACAAATGGATAATAGTGCAGTTGTCCATTTAAAATACATACAGAACAATAAAGACATTAAATACATATAGCACTCACCCATGTCCGGCTGCCACGATGAAGGCCATCCTCATCTTCATCCTGCCCATGCCCCATCCGCTTCTGCAAAACAGAAACAAGCTGATCAACGGGAGTCGTTGAGTGGGTCAAGTAATGGTAAGTTAACTAAAGAAATGTATTTAATGTAAATGTGATTTTTGTTGCTTTATTCATGTGTTTATATTTTTTATTGTACATCATTTCTTGCCACTGTATGTATGTATGTATATCTAGAGAGATATATACATACAGGGTAAGAAATGATAGTGTTTTAAAAGCTTGGTTTGCACTATTGTAAATGATTATGGCTATGCTGCTATGCATAGATGTGTGTTAAATGTATTTTATAATTAGATAGATGTAATGTTTGGGCTTCAATGCTGTACTGTAGGTAATGGTGAGGCTTGCTTTAGTATATTGTAATTGTTGGTGTCCTATTTTGTATGATGGTAACTTGTTCTCTGTAATGGTTGCTATAGTTAATTGTGTAATTGGTATGGATGCTATTTTAATTGTTTTGGGATGTAATTCATGTATGTTAATTGATTGATGGTGACTTTATTGGATTACATAGTATACTTCTTTTGATGTAATGCTATTTTAGTTGGAATATTGTATTGTTAACATTGATTTGCAGCGTCTACATGTAGCTTACATTTTATGCAGCATGTATACAATGTAAATGCAATGTTTTACGTGGCATTTGAGACTTTGGATTGGCATTTGATGCTTTAGATTGAATGATTACATTTGATTTGTTTAGGAAATTGCATTTTATTTCATTGAGCATGTTATGGATAAGTGGTATTGGCGTTGCCAGGATGGCTTAACCCCTTAATTACCTTTGAGGTTAGTACCCGATAAGGTGATTAAGGGGTTCATTGATATGTGAATGTCATTGAAATGTATTGGCTATTTTTATTTTGGCAACGGACCACAAGGATGATGCTGGCGACGGGGCCTTCTTATTGAAGAGGTTAGTAGAATTTTCTTTATTTTACTATGGTATTTAATGTGTTTAATAATGGCCAAATAATGTATTATCCCTATCTGGATAATAGTTATTTGGCACATTATTGTACTGTATGTGGTGGGGGGAGGGGGTATTGGCAAGACTCCCTTGTGGGTAGTGGGTGAGGGTGGTTAGGCCTCAGGGGGTGGGGAGGTAGTGGGGGAGGGTATGTGGGTGATGGTGGGTTAACCCCTTAATGACTGTAGCGGTTAATAACCGCTATGGTGATTAAGGGGTTAGGGGACATTACATTGGATGTTTTTATTCTTGTGTCTGTTTTGCAGAAGCGGATGGGGCGTTAGCAGGATGAAGATGAGGATGGCCTTCATCATGGCAGCCGGACATGGGTGAGTGCTATATGTATTTAATGTATTTATTGTTCTGTATGTATTTTAAATGGACACATGCACTATTATCCATTTGTGGATAATAGTCATTGTGCCCATTACTATACTGTATGTTAGGGGGGTATAGGTGTTGTTGGGGTTATATATATATATATATATATATATTTCTTTAATTAGTGTGGGGCTGTTGTGTGTGTTTTCGTTTTATTGTGGGTAGCGGGGGTGGGTGAAGGGGGTATTAGCTTAGGCCTTAACCCCTTCATGACCATAGCGGTATTAACTGCTACGGTCGTGAAGGGGTTAAGTGCACCCGCAACCCCCCCGCAAGCCATAAACAAACAAGGGCCAAATACCCCCTTCACCCACCCCCCGCTACCCACAATAAACCTGGCACGGCTGTTTAACCCCTTCATTGCCTTAGTGGTTAGCCGTTAAGGTAATGAAGTGGGCTTTAAATGCATTTGTCCTGCCTCGGATGCATGCCGGGGGGGTCCGGTGCTGGTATTAATGGTATCAGCTCAGGAGACCCCCGGCATCAATCCCAGCCAGGAAAAAGGCCTGATTTTTTCTAAGTGCCGATCCGCCACTCATCAGCAGCCTCTCACCATCAACTTGCCAACTTTTTCTTGCGTGGCTGATTCACCAGAAAAACGCCATTCTAGAATGGCGAATAGCTCCGCTTAGCTACTCGCCACTACTAGAATACAGCGTGGCGGAAAATGTTTCATTTTTAGGCGGAAAGTGCCTTCTCGCCTCTCCACCGGCGGAAAAAAAAAAAACGCCAGCCAAACTGGTGTTTTTTTTGATTCTCGCCACTTTCTCGCCCCTTACTGAATAGGGATAGGCATTTTTGGTGGGAAAGTGGCGAGAAGTGCCTTTCCGCTGCTTACTGCATGAACCCCATACTCATGAAGAGCGTGGCTGAGCCACTACTGTTATAAGGACAATACTCCTTAGGAGCGTGGCTTTGCCACTAACGATATAAAGACATTACCAGTTAGCTGTGTTAGTGTATAACTGTTAGGCGTTATTGGTTATATGTTATGTGTTGATGCCAATGAGGAAGTGATAAGGTTATTGTTGCATTACAGTAAATCTGGTTTCAAGCATATGTGTTGTCATGTTCTTGCCCAGGGGAATCTTACATAACGGGGATCCTGGGTAAGTGGAGGCGCTGCGCTAATAAGTGTAACCCCATGCTCCCAGCTAGCGGAGGCTCAGATCTCCTGGAGCCACATGTGTGTGCAGTACCCGTAGCCTCTTTAGAGTGTCAGAAAGAGGGCTACATTTGGAGGCGCTGCTGAGATACTCAGACCTGGGGTGCCTATAAATTTTTCTCAACCCTGTACTATTTTTGACCGCCATGTTCGTGCCCTCACAGCCCGAGGTGCGCAAATGGGCCCAGCGGCATGAAGTTCCTTTGAACCGTGCCCTTGCCATGGGACACATCCCCGCTACCCTCTCCCTGGGGACGGTGACTGAGCAAGTCCGGAAGCTTCCGCTGTTGGACACTGCCCGAGTACAAGACCATTACTATGACAGAGAGCAGAATTGGCGTAAAATATTTTTCATCACGGATCAGGACATATGCCCTGGAGCTATTCCCTCAGTATTAATCCTACCCGAAGCCCCGGGCCTTTATTGCCCGCTACTATTGGTGGACGACACCGAGCCCCTGGCTGCATCCACGCCACAGAAGGGTTACTCTGGTCTGCCAAGTACAGTCCTGACCACTCCCTTCCGTACTCCTGAGAGTAGTCTGCAGCCCCGAAGGCCTGCCGCCATAAGTCTAGGCGCCTCATTCACCCCTTCCGCTATTAGGCCGGCGCTAAGCAGAAGCAGATTGTCTAGACTGGATGCTTATGCAAAGACAAAAAATAAAAACCGGGCGCTTCTCAAAGCTAGGTGAATATTAAATAATTAAATAATTATACAATATACGTGACAGTGATGTTCAATTAATAATGGATACACAAATTGTGTTTAGTGACCTTCACCAATGAGTGAAAAAATATAGAAATATTAATGTGCAATACAATAATAAAAAAGCAGCTCTACACCCTTAAGGCGGACTGTCCAGGTCCAGATGATTCTTGTGCAGGTTTTCAAATTTGAGCGGAGCGCTGTGTGACTCGTGAATATGAAAAAGAAAATAAATATAATAGTGCAGATGGTACAACAATGATGGTCTGAATATGAATATTCTCTGTAGTAGTTGTACTCACAGATTGTAATATCAAATATAGGCGTATCAGAGACCCTTCTCTTTCTGATGGGAGCCCTTTAATGGATACCCCTCAGAGTGGTGTCTTGATACAGGAAGCTTGTGGTATAGATAGTCAATTATTCTCCCAGGGGTATATGAAAGTAAAAGAGAGAGCGCACAATAGAGTAGTATAGTCTAAATTGTATTATCAGCAATCGGTAAATATATGTATAATACACTCACATTTTGACATATAGTAATGTTCGAGGGAGAGGATAGCTGTGAATCGTTTCCTGAAGAAGCCACAGCGAAACGCGTAGAATCGATCCGCTGTGGGAGGTGATTGTGCTGAGGAGATTATCGGAGACAACTGCTGGCAAACCATCAGGAGACGGATACACCAGGCAGCCTCTTCCGCCCTGACCCAAGACGACACAGGAAGTGACGAGGGTATCCGTGACGTACGCGGAAGGGCTCCGCCGCTCCTGGAGAAACCGGCGTTCTCCATCCACAGCTATCCTCTCCCTCGAACATTACTATATGTCAAAATGTGAGTGTACTGCTGCGGCCAAGTTTATTCGAGCATTTGCCCGTTCTTGGCCGCAGCAGTATCCTGGCGCGCGCCGCAGGGTGACGGGCGCGCGCCGAAGCAGCGGAAGAGCTCCCTCCGATCGGGGCGCTCTCCCTACCGCTGCCGGGTCCGCCGGGTCCCCCGGAACCCCCTGCCGCCATCCCGCGACTCCCTCGGGGAGCCCTGGACGCGCGTGCAGGGGGCGCTGGCACCCGATGATGCGTGACCGCGCATCGTGATGCGCGGCACGCTGAGGGAGTGCGGCTCGCAAGCCGGGACATTTCCCGGCTTGCGGAATGAGCCGCACTCGGATAAACTGTGTCGGCAGTGTATTATACATATATTTACCGATTGCTGCTAATACAATTTAGACTATACTACTCTATTGTGCGCTCTCTCTTTTACTTTCATATACCCCTGGGAGAATAATTGACTATCTATACCACAAGCTTCCTGTATCAAGACACCACTCTGAGGGGTATCCATTAAAGGGCTCCCATCAGAGAGAGAAGGGTCTCTGATACGCCTATATTTGATATTACAATCTGTGAGTACAACTACTACAGAGAATATTCATATTCAGACCATCATTGTTGTACCATCTGCACTATTATATTTATTTTCTTTTTCATATTCACGAGTCACACAGCGCTCCGCTCAAATTTGAAAACCTGGATGCTTATGCCCCTGCTGGAATCAGTCTGGCTGATAACGCGTCCATCCCTGTACTAGCAGAAGCCATACACCAATCTACACAGTCCCATCAATACCGGAAGCTGAAGGCGTTCTCTGGCGACAAACCCACCCCTCTGGGAGAAGTCGGATTTGAAGAATGGTTGGATCATACGGAACAGGTACTCCCTGAATGGTCCTGCATGGATGCCATCCGGAGGCAGCGTATAATTGAATGCCTGCGGCCCCCAGCGTCCCACATAGTGCACTCTTACCGAGACGACCACCCGGACGTTGATATGGCTGGCATCATTTACTCCCTCACTAAAGCGTATGGGATTCCTGTGGATGAATTTGCCCTGATGGCCAAATTTCATGCTCTGGCCCAGAGGGAAGGAGAGATGGTATCTGACTTCCTTAGACGTCTACATCTGGATCTGTGGACTCTGGTGAGAAGGAGGGTGGTGCAAAAGGCGGACGCCGACGGATTGCGCACCTCCCAATTGCTGAGAGGGCTCCTTCCATTGCACCCGTATCCGTGCATGTCAGTGGCTGCCTAGTGCCAGGGCAAGCGCTGGCGTTTGATGATCTGGTGGATCGACTCCAGTCCCATGAGACTGTACTATTAGGGCGTGAGTTAACCCCAGGAAAGAAGACAGGAGTAGCGGCTAAGGACGCCAAGAAGTCTGAAGCCAAAGTTGAGGCGGCAGGGGAAGCGAACCCGGAGAGGGAGGACTTGGAAGCTTCGGCAGACGCCCGGGAACGCCTTGCATCAGGACGAACGTCTCCGCCCTTCAGAGACGGTACCTTCCGCAGCCCCCTCCAGTGTTACACCTGCGGGAAAATGGGGCATATTCGAGCGCACTGCCCCACCCCACGGAAGCCAGCGTTCCGACCGGCCAAGTCTATGCTGTGTACTCCACAGGCCGATGCCGCAGCGGGCCAGTCCCCGCTGAGTAATCAAATCGGGCCGGCGGCCATCGTCAAGGTGGTGATTGAAGGCATCTACGCCTCTGCGTTGATGGATACTGGGTCCTAGGTGACCATAGTGTATCGACCCTTTTACGATCAACATTTGCATCGGCTGCCGCGAGTCATGAAGACTATCCAATTGATGGAGTGGTGAAGGTACATCTGGACATTCCACAGTTGAACACCGGAAAGCATAATCCCATGGAGGTGGAAGCGCTAGTGTGCCCAGAACCCCAGGATCACCCCAGCGCCCGATGATCATGGGGACAAATACCGACATCGTACAAGCGGTGATCCGCATGTACCTGCAGGAAGCGGGTGAATTACCATTGCGTGCGCTAGCCATTTGCCCCGCCCTACAAGAAGCGTGTGGTAGGATTGCGACTGAAGAGGAGCACGGGATGCTGTACAGTCAGGAGCGGGGGCTGACCGAGATCCTTCCCGGGGAAGGAAGAATGATGGTCACCGCCTGTCATTATCCGGCCAGACGCCCGGAGGATCAATTATTCTCCTTGGAAAGCACGACACATGATGACCAGCGGCTTGGCTATGAAGTATTGGCATCAGTGAAGAAATGGTCGGGGAAAATTCCGGCCCGGACCCAGGTATATGTCCAAAACCTTTTTCTGTACCTCATGTGCATTGACCACCGACAACCGTTGGGTCGAATCTATCCAGTAACTCCGGAAGGGAAGACGGCCGGTGATCGCCCGGTGGCCACCGCCCATGCCGTAACCTCAAGGTTGGCGTTTGACTTCGGAGACTCACCATTGACGGAGGAGTGGAGAGGAAGACTGCAGACCAAACTGGAAGAGCGACGGGGAGTGTTTTCCATAAGTGATATGAATGTGGGGTGCAGTCACAGCGCCCGTCACACCATTTGATTGAGCGACACCGCACCATTCCACGAACGTTCCCGCCGCGTAGCCCCTCGAGATGTGGAAGAGGTGAGGAGACTATTAGTCGAGATGGAGGAAGCCGGTATCGTTCAGGGATCACGCAGTCCCTACGCCTCGCCTATCGTGGTGGTCCGCAAAATGAATGGGACCGTACGTCTCTGCGTAGACTATAGGACACTGAACAATCGCACGGTACCTGATCAGTACACACTGCCATGCATCAAGGACCTTCTGAACGCCTTGACGGAAAGTAAATGGTTCAGCGTGCTGGACTTGAGGTCGGGGTATTATCAGGTGCCCATGGACCTGGAAGATCAGGAGCGAACCACTTTCATCTGCCCGCTAGGGTTCTACCAGTTCACCCGTATGCCGCAAGGGATATGTGGAGCTCCGGCCACCTTCCAGAGGTTAATGGAAAAGACGCTGGGAGACATGAACCTGCAAGAATGCTTGGTGTACCTGGACGACATTATAGTGTTCGGGAAGACGCTGGAGGAGCATGAAGAGCGGCTGTTAAAGGTGTTGGACCGACTTCAAAAGGAGGGACTTAAGCTGTCCCTGGACAAATGCAAGTTCTGCCGTACGTCTGTGACCTATGTGGGCCACATTGTATCAGCAGAAGGGATATCCACCGACCCAGGGAAGATAGAGGCAGTAGTGAATTGGCCCCGGCCCAACAACGTCCAGGAACTACGGTCCTTCCTGGGGTTCTGCGGCTACAACCGGTGATTCGTGGAAGGCTACTCGAGCAAAGCTAAAATCTTAAATAACCTCTTAAAAATCTATCCTGAAGACCAAGGCAGGAAAGCTAACACTGCACAAACCCCCTTTGGAGAGAAATGGACTCCTGCTTGTGAGCAAGCATTCTTGAGATTGAAAACCAACCTAACACAGGCCCCGGTGCTGGCCTATGCCGATCCCGACCGAGAGTACGTTCTACACGTGGATGCCAGCTTCAGCAGCTTGGGAGCAGTGTTGCACCAGAAACACGATACGGGCTCCGACCAGTGGCGTATGCAAGTTGAAGCTTTACTCCAAGCGATCAGAATTATCCAGTCCACAAGTTGGAGTTCCTAGTCCTCAAATGGGCTGTAGTGGACAAGCTGCATGATTACTTGTATGGGGTACAGTTTGAAGTCAGGACAGATAACAACCCAATGACTTACATCAACACATCCGCCAAATTAGATGCGACCGGTCACCGATGGTTGGCGGCACTGGTCAACTATCGGTTCAACCTTAAATACAAACCAGGGCCTACCAACATAGGGGCCGATGCTCTGTCGCGGAGACCTGGGCTTCAACCTACCACTGATGAGAAGGTGTGGGAAGAAATTCCGGGGCCTGGCATACGTGCTCTATGCTCACTAGCAGCAGTGGTCAACGATCAGGTGGCATTCTCGGAATTGAGACTAGCTGATTCACTAGGGTGTCAATCCCGGTTAGTTCCACGGGCGTACCAACGTCTGGAAGGAATGAACATTACAGAGGACAAAATTATTTCCTGGAAAGAATTGGTGCAACATCAGATTCAAAACCCAGTGGTGGAGCTAGCTCGCCAAGCCCTGCAACAAGGGAATCCCTCTATCCTTAAGCAAGCCCCCAGAGAACTGGTGAAACTACTACTGAATGAGTTCGGAAAATTCAAACTGGACAACTGTCTACTGTACCGGGTCATACCGTATCACAATCATCCCGACCGGCGACAGTTAT
Organism: Ascaphus truei; assembly: GCF_040206685.1. Classification (NCBI taxonomy): domain Eukaryota; kingdom Metazoa; phylum Chordata; class Amphibia; order Anura; family Ascaphidae; genus Ascaphus; species Ascaphus truei. Next base: position 215,442,033 of record NC_134483.1, read on the forward strand.
TCTTGTCTCAAAACCTGAGAAATATGGTCCTCCGGGCACTACATGATGATCATGGCCATCTGGGCGTTGACAAAACGTTCGGGTTACTTCGGGACCGGTTCTATTGGCCAGAAATGAGAGAATCGGTGGAAATGCATTGCTGACAGTGTACTCGCTGTATACAGAAGAAGACACTTCCCACTCGGGCGGCCCCCATGGCCCATCTGAAAAGCTCCGGCCCCATGGATTTGGTGTGCATGGATTTCTTGTGTATCGAACCAGACACCCGGGGCATCGGTAACGTAGTGGTGATTACAGACCACTATACAAGATACACCCAAGCGTTCCCCACCAAAGATCAACGGGCGGTGACAGTGGCTGGAGTATTGTGGGAGAAATACTTCATTCATTATGGATTACCGAACTAACTACAGTCTGACCAAGGCAGGGATTTTGAGAGTACTCTCATTAGAGAACTGCTGAGGTTGTTAAATATAGCTAAGTCACGAACTACCCTGTACCACCCAGAAGGGGATGCTATGCCCGAACGGTTCAACCGAACGCTACTTGACATGCTGGGGACATTAAAAGGCTCTCAGACGACTGAGTGGAGCAAGCATGTGGAGACGTTGGTGCATGCCTATAACTGTACTCGACACGAGTCTACAGGGTATACTCCGTACTTCTTGATGTTTGGGAGAGAAGCTAGGCTACCCGTGGATGTGCGACTGCGGATATCTACCGATGGGGTATCCAACAGGACGCACTTTCGATATGTGCAAAGGTTACAAGACAGCCTGCAGCAGGCCTATAAATTTGCTGAGAAGGCGGCGGCGCAATTGAATGCGAGTAACAGACGCTACGATCACAAAGTGCGACATAAAGAAATCCGCCCGGGGGATGCTGTTCTCCTTTGTAACCTGTGCATTCCCGGAAAGCACAAACTGGCTGATCGGTGGAGAGATGGGGTGTATGAGGTGGAATCACAGATGCCTGGCCTCCCGGTATACCGCATCAAGGACTCAGAAGGCCGGGTAAAGGTATGGCATAGGAACCATCTGCTCCCCATACCTCAAGTAGGGGACAACGAATCGGAAGTGCCCGCTGTTTCAATCGATGGAGAAGCTAAAAGTACAGAGGATGGCCCAGGGACTGTAATACATGCCACCTCTGAGAATCCTATGGAAGGAACCTCTCAAGGGGCCTTCCGGCCGCATCTCCCGACGGAGCTATGGGTAAAGAGCCCCTTGGTCCAACGACAGATACGCTGACTCCCGTGAGCCAGCCACTAGACCCGCAGAGCCCGTGCTTTGTGCCCCAAAAAGACTTTGTAGATATATTAAGCCCCTCAAGGGCAGAGTTGGAAATGCCAAACGAGACTTGCTATTCTCCTGAGGTAGCTGAAGAGCAACTTCGCCGAAGCCAAAGAACTGGTCAACCTCCAATGAGGATGGCTTATGATCGATTTGGGGCACCCCATTATGAGGCTCAGCAGTGGGCTCGCAGCAGAGTGCAGTCTGTCGCTGTAATGTTCAATGAAATGTGCAATCTAATCTAGAGCTGATAAGTAAGATCGCATTTATGTTGTGTCATTTTTATTATATAACGTTCTGTGTATAGTTACGTAAGTTGTGACCCAAGCGGGAACTTTGGATTCTGCAAGAGGGAGAATGTAGGGGTGTGTTAAAAACCTCATGTGGGTGCAGTGTGTGCCCGGAGGGAGTAGTGCAGGTTCTGCGGCGGCCCAACAGTATAGGGCGCCGCCATGTTATTGCGCAACCTTACAGAGGGCACTGACAGAGTGGAGAGGTCGCGCAGTGTAAGCGCACGAACGACGGACCAGTAAGGGAAAGGCTCTGTCGGTGGACTACAACTCCCATGAGCTCTGGGACAGTCATCTGATGTCAGGAGCCAATGAGAAGGCTAGGATTACGGGAGGAGGAAAGGGAAGCGTGGGGGAGAGACCACGCTAGGCAGAAGGGATACAGAAGGTGCAGGAGGAGGTAGTGTGAGTGTAGGGGGTCCGTGACCCGCCTGCATAGGACAGCTATCCCCGCAGGCCCTTAAGAGTATCCCCTGAGTCACAGTAGGTTGCTGTGTTGCAGGGACGCCCTATAGTGGTAGAGAACATTCCCCTTACTGTATGACAGTTAGGGACCAGTGTGCGGAGCAAGGTGATTGCGAGCCGTTTGGGACCAGACAGCTGAACATTGCGACACTGGAGGCAGGCCGTTGATTCGTCTGATCCTTTTCGAAGTGGTTACCGGTCACCGCCGTGACCAGAAGGTATTTACAGCAAGTGCACCAACACCGATCAACAGGCGCTGATCCCGCCTTAGGCGTAACTCTTTGGGGACACTAATGAAGTGGCCAAAGGCCTAAGTATACTGAGCAATCTTTCCTAATTAGTACAAGGACACGGTGTGTGGGGCACGCGGTGACGGGACAGAGACATACTCATGAAGAGCGTGGCCGAGCCACTACTGTTATAAGGACAATACTCCTTAGGAGCGTGGCTGAACCACTAACGATATAAAGACATTACCAGTTAGCTGTGTTAGTGTATAAGTGATAGGCTTATAGGTTATATGTTATGTGTTGATGCCAATGAGGAAGTGATAAGGTTATTGTTGCATTACAGTAAATCTGGTTTCAAGCATATGTGTTGTCATGTTCTTGCCCAGGGGAATCTTACATAACGGGGATCCTGGGTAAGTGGAGGCGCTGCGCTAATAAGTGTAACCCCAGGCTCTCAGCTAGCGGAGGCTCAGATCTCCTGGAGCCACATGTGTGTGCAGTACCCGTAGCCTCTTTAGAGTGTCAGAAAGAGGGCTACACATGGATGAGATTCCCTTCACTCTGGGTCCAATAAGATCTGAACTATAATCTTATATCCTCATTTTATATACCCCATAGTGACATCACTAGTCACCATGATTACTAGGAGCAGGGATTACGTTCTACAAAGTATCATTATCTAGTGATATACTAGGCACATTCTAGAAAGTGGGGGTTGCTGAACAACTGCCTTAATCATTTTGCAACATACAGCATACATAGACTAACTGCAACATTTGTCAAAGGGTCTTTACCAGTACCATTACCTTAACTCCCTGTAGAAACGATGAACCTAATTAACATAGCATACCACCGACGGTGCTACATACTATAAAAATCATGTCTCTTGTTAGACATATTTCATATAATCTTTGTTTCTACTTGCTTATGATGTAATGATACAATGCTGTAATACAGGAGATATTTTTGCACTCCTAAAATAGGAAACAAGTGTATATGTTACATGGTAATTACAGAGGTAGCAAGACTAAGGGGGCTATGCACTAAGCTCCGAGCTTTCGCGCCGGGCTGAAAAAAATTAGCACGTCCGATAAAAAATGAAGCCAGTTTCAGGTCCCAGGACCCCCTACTTCAGGAGATACAGGCCCCGTTATGGGGTGCCAGTATCCCCTGCAGAATTTCAATGTCCCGGTATCTGTATCTCCTGAAGTAGGGGGTCCTCGGACCTGAAACCAACGCTGTTCAGCTCGGAAGACCCCCTGCACATCTTAATATATAAAATAGCTGCGGTGAATCTGATTGGTCCTCAGCCTCTGGCCAATCAGATTGGTGGGTCTGACGTCACCCAACTGCCACTCTCTTCTCCCTCGGCCACACACACACACACACACACACACACACACACACACACACACACACACACACACACACACACACACACACACACACACACACACACACACACACACACACACGCGCTCATCTATCCCTCCCGGCGCTCATCTCTCCCTCCCGGCGCTCATCTCTCCCTCCCTCCCGGCGCTCATCTCTCCCTCCCGGTGCTCCGCTCACCTCTCCCTCCCGGTGTGTGTGTGTGTGTGTGTGTGTGTGTGTGTGTGTGACACTGTGTGTGTGTGTGTGTGTGTGTGTGTGTGTGACACTGTGTGTGACACTGTGTGTGACACTGTGTGTGTGTCGCCCCCCCTGCCTTTCACGCCCCCACCACCCCCTTCCTTTCACGCCCCCACCCCCCTGCCTTTCATGCCCCCACCCCCCCTGCCTTTCACGCCCCCCCTCTGCCTTTCACACCCCCCTGCCTTTCACGCCGCCCCCCCCTGCCTTTCACGCCCCCCCTGCCTTTCACCCCCCTCCCCTGCCTTTCACGCCGCCCCCCCCCTGCCTTTCACGATGCCCCCCCTGCCTTTCACGTCCCCCCTCCCCTGCCTTTCACGCCCCCTCCCTGCCTCTGGGCAACGCTTGGTATATCAGCTAGTCTACACTATAATTAAAATGTATATTAAAAAAAGAATTATCAAACATCAATACACGACCCCCCGGCTTCGTGACTTTATTTAGGTATGCTAATGCAGTGTTTAATAATGGGCAAATAATCTATTATCCATATCTGGATAATAGTTATTTTGCACATTATTGTACTGTATGTGTTAGGGGGGTGTATTTAATTAGAAATAATATTTGGTATTTTTGTTGGCACAACATTGGTAACGCAGGCCCGCGGGTACCCCAGGACTCCCGCGGGACCCCGGGTCGGCCGTGGGGTCAGCCGGGGACACCCGCGCGACCCCCGGCCTCCCTCGGGGACTCCTGCGGGGTCAGCCGGGGACACCCGCCGGCCTGTTGTATTGGTTTTGCGCCTGCAATAAGGTAAACAAAGAATTTTTTCTAAGTCCAGCTTTTTTTATCACCAGCCTTTAGCTGGTGAGCTTTATTCAGCGCAACTTTAACGTACGATCAGTTTGCGTTGCTTAGTGAATCCCGCAGAAGGCAGGATTCAGCGCAAAGAGCTGATCGTATGATCAAAGTTGGACATAGAAAAAATTTCAAGGAAAAGTCCGTTTTAGAGCGCAAAGTGCCCGTTTGCACGGCTTAGTGCATAGCGCTCGGCGGAACTTCACGTTCTAAAAGCACTTTGTGCTCTTAAAACGACTTATCACTACTTAGTGCATAGCCCCCTTAGTGTCCCCAGTGCCGCGGACGTAAAAAGAAAGTATGCCGTGCTGGGCACAGTGTCTGCAGCAATCACGCAGTTGAGGGTCAATGCTTCTATATGTGAGCCCTGTGCAGCATCGATCCCTCTGGACCATGACCGTCACAGCCCTTCAACTGCAAGAGGCCGCAGCAACAAAGATGGTAAGGTCTGCATCTACTACATCTGTATTATGAGGAATGTTTTTGCATCCCACAAAGGACCAATCTGCATCCAAAAAGTTCTGAATATCACAGAATGTTCTCCCTGATGTAATAAAGTATCAATCTGCTTTAAACATCATTGTAAGTTGTACGTTCACAGGGAAATAAGTTCCTACTCCTTTTGTTTTTACTGTACATAATACAATCTTTACTTAATACTCGCTCTTTTCCATGGTGCTTTGATTATAGAGATTATATTTTTATGTAACCAATACTATATTTAGGAAAAATATGGCAAATCCGTCTCTCAGTTTAGTGTTATGTGACTCTGTGATTTATAAACCACAGACTGTGATTATTTTTAAATCACAGATTACTCTATGTACCGAATACTTTTCTGAAACCCTTGGGGATATGTATAAAAAAGGTTTAATTCTGCAAATTCCATGTTAAATGTCTTATAAAATATCTTACAGGCATTTTTCAGGTCATTCGGGACAAGATTGATTAAATTGTTTATACAATTACCCATCATCATATCTTTTATTCATACAATAGGACCTTGTGTGGTTTTTTGACTGTCAATTAGAATATTTCATGCTCAGATTTCCATTGTTTTTATGCTTTATTCGGTTTCTATCACTTGAATCTATGACTGTTTTGCTAATTGATATGCTTCGTATTGCTTTACTGTATGTACAGTATGTATATATGTACATTTTTCAATTGTTATACAGTAGCTCTAAAACATGTTTGCGTCTGTGTGCAGTAAATACAGATACATGCACACGGCATATTTGTGCATACAGTTCACATGTCTTATTTATAATGCGAGAAGCTGTAACAGGACAGATAGTTAAATATTTCCTGTGGATATTATGATGATGATGAGAGCTTTCCTATTTGAGAAGGGAAATTACAAATCCATTCCGTATCTTATGTTTGCAGTTGGCAGTGAAACACTTGTTATTTTATTGCCATTGGTATAAAAAATTGTGCAGTTATTATGCATATAAGTTTAAGCTTAGGGCTGGAAATTCCGATAATGATACTAAATGAACTGCAAAGAAAAAAATCCTCCACATTTAATGAAGTGTATACTGCAAGAGCTCAAATTGATGTCAGGCCTTCTAAACTGTGCATAAAAAACATTAGCTTTCAACAACCAGGCTAGTAACAAAGTTAAAAAATAACATTACTTCCAAAAGCTGTTTCCTTGCTCATCAAATGCTAATAATCGTTGGGTGAGAATAGCATAATACTCTGGTTGCTATTTTTTACAGATACAAACATCTTTGCTAGGCAAGAATAATAATTTAATTGAATCTAAAGTGTGTAATGTGTTCAGGAAAGATGTACAAATATCATGAAAAGTGCTTAGTGAATTTTTTTAGCAAATGTCTCTTAAATTTAGCATTTCCACAAAATGTTTGTAAACTTACTACAGTACATTGCTCAAAAATCAAAATGATGCCAGATTTTCACTAGAATGTTGTAAAAATGGCAGTAAATGAAAGGTGACAGGAATACAGTCTTGTGACCTGCACATTGACTTTTAATGCGTGGTAAAAAAAAAATGTTTGCAGTTTGCAGATTTTAGTAAAACTGCAAATTTTGTCAGCTAAAATGTTGCTCATCTCAAGTGTTCAGTGCATGTGCTTGGGCGTGAACTTCTAAGGCAAGATTTTTTATTTTATGTGATTGCTTAAGACATTGCAAATGAAGTAAGTACAGAACTCTTTGTTACGCCTTTGTCTTTCCTTTGTCAGCAAAAAAAAAAATAAACCCCATTACACACTCATTCACACTTGTTATCATTATATCTTCCAGATCCAGAATTGTTTGGGGGGACAAGACGTACGAACACAAAATACAATTATTACTTTTTTATAACATACTTAAACATACTAATCACACTTTAAGCCTATTCAATACTTGAATACATATTTTGTGCAATGTCTGATGATACTGGATTTGTAATATCGTATCAAGTCTCCTTTGAAACTTAACCTTGAGTGTCAAATAAAAGTCATGTTGAGAGATTAATGGCAGTAGGCATGCTTAGAAGATGGAAAGGGATAAAGGCGATATTGAAAAAACATGTTTACAATGTGTAAGAAAATAAGCAAAATAGGTCAGTTCCGTAACTTGGGGATGTTAAGGAACTCTAAAGGATATTCTGAGGCTATGGAATGAAATGTATCAACCTTGATCGCCAATGAACTAGTAATGATTAATGAATTAAATTGATGAGATGTCACCAAAGATCTATATAAAAATGTTCAGCTTAGCAAAACCATTTATCATGTGGCAAATAAAAAATGTAATAGCTCCTCTAATATTAATTAGATGTGATCCAGTCGACAACTCATCAACGGTCATTTTTTTTATTGCATTTAACTTCCTTAATTTCAAATATTACCAGCTCATTGGTAATCAAGTTCTTTGAAGTCCATAGTGTCGAACAGTATATAGTCAGCGGTTTAGATGGTGCTTTAATTGAATTTATAAAAATGCAAAGTATGAAAGGTTATACATATAAGTATCAGTGTTTTTTTAAATGTATTAAACGGCATGTGCAAAGAACCTATGCTCCAAAGGTTAATAAGAAACAAGATAGAGAATGAATACAATTATTGTACAAGCGCTATATCACAAAGATTTAACACTGATCTGTAGACAGCAATTGAATCCTTTTCTTTAATGTGAGCACATAAAATCATTGCACAGGTACCTGTACAGATACAGATGAAGCCAGACTTACTGTCCTCGCTGCTGAGTAGCTGAAGGAATGTAACAGTGAGCATCCCCTTGCAGCAAGGATAAACACAGCGGGAAGACTGGTATGGAATTATGGACATACCACAGGTGACTGTGGCTTTTACCTTTGCCTGAGCCAATGCATTTTGCTTGACCATGGAGGTTCCAGGCAGTTCCCCTCTCCCCCCGCCTTGTACCCACATGTAACGTACAAATAAAGACAGGAAACGGGAACTGGAGGTAAAATGGCTGTGGCTATTTATATATACAGATAACTTAATAGGGGTAAATGCACTCCCTGCCAGAGTGCTCCTTTGACAGGAGGGGGAGGGGACAGTTAGCCGGCCCTCGAACCGCTGACCTCGTGTCCCCTAAGCGAGCGGGCTCTCGAGGTCATGGATAACTGACCTTGCCCACTCGTACTCCCTCTGGGCTCAAACAGCCCAGCTCCCAGTCTGGCAAGAACAAGCACCTACCCCACAAGAGCTGCCACCGAGGGGCCTATTTATCCCCCCTTAAACTAGGCCCGTACCGCCAACCCTGCCAGAACCCTCTCCAAGCCCTCCCGCAAACTTAAATAAGTCTATCCCGCCTGGCATGCCTAGCAGCGGGACCCCTGCTCATCTACCAGCCTGGTCTTTCCTTACTATTCCACTTGGGGGTGCCAATCGAGCCAAAAGCAGCAGTTACTCAACTTGGCATGCTTCTTAAAGATGCCCTGAGAATCGCTTTCTCCGCTGCGCTATCCATCACCCGGTCCCAGACCTTCACCGCCTCCGGAGCCGCAGGCCGACACTGCCCAGCGCTATCTGGGATTTCTCCCCCTGCGCATTGCGAGCTGCCCAACCCCCCTGCGAAGCTAACCAACCTGCGAACGTGCTTATCCTGTCTCACAGCCGGCCCCTTTCTACTGCTGCAGGTTTCTTACCCGCCCTCAGCGACCCTTGGGAAAGCGACCCTGGCGGTAGACTGGGCCACGCCTCTTCCCTTGCTCGCTCCGTGTCTAACCTTGCCCGACCCCAGGCGTCATCCGGAATGTAAACTACCTGGAATAGTTACGGGGTCTGTCGATGTGTCCTTTTGCCACCTGTGTCCGCAGCAGGCGGCCATCCATGTTACTTCCCACTTGCTGATTTGGCGTGCTGTGACTCCCTGCCCTGCATCACAGTAGTCGGAGGCCGGCACCCAGCCCCCCTGGGTCGACCTGCGAACCGATCCGCCCCGCCTCAGTAGCTGGAAACTGCCCCCCCACGGGGACTACCCTGGAAACCATGATGCCTTGCCATACAGCCCCGATGCCGCCCTACACGCGACCCCTTACCATTACCAGATACGCCGTATGCCATGCCTTCCACGGCATGTCCCCATCAACCGCCAGCATGGGCTGCCCTACCTGTGCAGCGCGTGATGCTGCCTGGTGGGGCAGCATCCGTGCCCATTACCCTGGCTGTGGCTGAAGAATTCAAAGACACCGGGGTCAGGTCGAAGGCTGTCGGTACTGGGATGGGATCTACGGTGCCAGTGACCCCGGCCGTGGTGAAAGTTGGATTAAGAGACACCGAGATCAGGCTTGAGCCTGACGGAACGGGATCTGGTGCCACCGTCCCCCACCACCGATATGCCCCAAATGCTGCCGCAATTAATGCTGCGCCTGCATCCCCTGCTCCTGTCATCGTCTCTGCGCTGAAGGAGACTAACGCCTGAGACTCCAAAACCTTCAGCACGCCTATCAATGCTGCCATGAAAATTGCCTTCCCTGCTGCGCTATATGCCGTTATTATAGAGCCAGCGCAGGCCCTGGCGCTTCCCGCCTTACAAATGCTGCACCACCTGGAATTTCTGCCCGTTAACGCGCCTGCGCACCCGAGCGGTGCCCGGTACTCCTGTGCAGCCAACCAAATCTTAAACGCGCTCACCCTGACGCGCAACCGCCCCTTCTTTACCACCGCAGGTTCCTTACCAGTCGTTGGTGTCCCGGGGCAGCCGCATAGTCGCACCACGCCGGTTTCCTTGCACGCCATCCGGAATACACCCACTTGCAGCTGCTGTCAGCGGCCGTTATGTCCATCGAGTAAAGCATTGGTGCCACCCGCGGTTGCGGGTGGCCGTCCTGGTCGTCTCAGTCCTGGCGATTCTGCAGGCGATCTCCTTCCAGCTACACCACTCACGTCGGCAGCGGTGCGGCTGTTGGCGTGCCATGACACCCTGTCCCGCATAACGGTGGCCAGAGGCCTCCCCTTCACTGCTGGGGCCCAACCTCTGCACCGAACCGCCTTGTCCTGCATCACAGTGGCCGTAGGCTTCCCCATCACTCCTGGGGCCAACATACCCACCATGACACCCTGCCTTGCGACCCGTGACCGAAGGCTGCTGCCCTGTGCGCGGCTCCTGACTCCCGTCTGGCCTTTGTCCTGCGTCACAGTGGCCGTAGACCTCCCCAGCACAGCTGGGGGCGACATACCCACTCCACCTGTGGCCGAAGGCTGCCGCCCTGCGCAGCCGCACCCTTCTATGCTGCCTCGCCCCCTTCCCGCAGGGAGCTATCTTGGCGCCTGACTCCGGTCTAGCGTGCGACCTGCAAGGAAGCCACAGCCATGTCTGCCACCCCGCTCAGACCTGCTTGAAAACAATGCCTAGTACATATATCGATAAAGTACTATGACCTTTAGTGACTACACTCCCCTCATACTTGGGTGACACAAAAGATGTCTCTAGTGTCTCCTCAAGCACAAAGCTTGGGAGAGCATGCGGGCACGCGCATGAGCACCCACGCACAGCGCGAGCGTGAACAGGAGGATTCCCATTCACAGAGGTAAGCGCGCTAAGCGCCAAGCGCATAGCGAGCTCAGTGCCAGCGGGGACTCAGCCAAGGCGTAATTGCTCGACAATGGCTGGATTTGAGAGGCAGGCGGCTATTATGAAGGAACATTTCTTAGAAAGACTACAGTATAAACATTAAAAGATGTGCTTGGAGAGACACTAAAATTAATTATTATTTTATGTAAAAAATAAACAATACAATACTAACTGTACATAAATAAAATTTGTTCCGATCTCCCTAGCTGGATTCTGATGTATCTGTATGCTTTGATTCCAGCCGATGGTAGGGGCATTCCCATCCACACAAGGGAGAAAGAGGGAGGGAGGATTACAAAATTCAGAGAGAGTCCTGATATCTTGCAGGGGAAACAGCAGAGCAGCTGGGAGGCAGGTCACGGCGTCCTCGCTAGGGGGGCGTTGACTCATAACATCTGTTGTCACAGCGTCATGCTTCATATGTCATGGAATGCTGACTCGATGCCTCTACGTGTTTCACATCTATGACACTTCATCAGGGGGTGAGTAATTGGCTCCCGGAGTGGTTGTATTAATACCAACATTCAGTAAAGAGAAGCCTAAACCAATAGGGAGGGTATCTTTCCACTACTTAAACTATTATCTATACAAAACAATTCATCCATAGTGTAGAACACTAGTGTAACCCTTTACCTAAACCAACAAATTATTACAGTACCACGCATGTTGTTAATTTGGCATATATACATACTACTGTATGTAGATGCAATAATCTCATACATTTGATCCTCACATTAATTATTAATTATTACACATATATGCGAAAAGAGGAGAAAAAAAGGGGGGGGGGGGGAAGAATTATTATTAATTATATTAATTCCATCATTATCAAAACCCATAGGGATGTCTTATAATAATAATAATAATAATAATAATAATAATAATAATGATAATAGCATGTTCTTGTATACCACTGCTAGTTATACACAGCGCTTTACAGAGACATTTTGCAGGCACAGGTCCCTGCCCCGTGGAGCTTACAATCTATGTTTTTGATGCCTGAGGCACAGGGAGATAAGGTGACTTGCCCAAGGTCACAAGGAGCAGACACCAGGAATTGAACCAGGCTCCCCTGCAACAATCTCAGTGTCAATTGTATTGTATTGTATTGTATGTCTTTATTTATATAGCGCCATTAATGTACATAGAGCTTCACAGTAGTAATACATGTGGTAATCAAATAAATAACAGATAATATAAATAACAGGTCATGGGGATAAGTGCTTTAGACAAACATAACATTAAGGAAGAGAAGTCCCTGCCCCGAGGAGCTTACAATCTAATTGGTAGGTAGGGAGAACGTACAGAGACAGTAGGAGGGAGTTCAGGTAAGTGCGTCTGCAGGGGGCCAAGCTTTATGTATCATGTGTTCAGAATGTTCACAGTGCTATTCGTATGCTTCTTTAAGCAAGTGTGTCTTAAGGTGGGTCTTAAAGGTGGATAGAGAGGGTGCTAGTCGGGTACTGAGGGGAAGGGCATTCCAGAGGTGTGGGGCAGTCAGTGAAAAAGGTTTAAGGCGGGAGAGGGCTTTAGATAAAAAGGGGGTAGAAAGAAGACATCCTTGAGCAGAACGCAAGAGTCGGGGTGGTGCATAGCGAGAAATTAGGGCTGAGATGTAAGGAGGGGCAGAAGAGTGTAAAGCTTTAAAAGTGAGGAGAAGAATGGAGTGTGAGATGCGGGATTTGATTGGAAGCCAGGAGAGGGATTTCATGAGGGGAGATGCTGAGACAGATCTAGGAAAGAGTAGAGTGATTCTGGCAGCAGCATTTAGGATAGATTGTTGGGGAGACAGGTGAGAGGCAGGAAGGCCGGACAGCAGGAGGTTACAGTAATCAAGACGGGAGAGAATGAGGGCCTGAGTCAGAGTTTTAGCAGTCGAGCAACAGAGGAAAGGGCATATCTTTGTTATATTGCGGAGGAAAAAGCGACAAGTTTTAGAAATGTTTTGAATGTGAGGGGCGAATGTGAGAGAGGAGTCGAGCGTGACCCTAGGCAGCGTGCTTGGGCTACTGGGTAGATGATCGTAGTTCCAACAGTAATGTGGAAAGAGGTAGTAGGGCCAGGTTTGGGAGGAAGTATGAGGAGCTCTGTTTTAGCCATGTTGAGTTTAAGGCGACGGAGGGCCATCCAGGATGATATAGCAGAGAGACATTCAGAAACTTTGGTCTGTATAGCAGGTGTAAGGTCAGGTGTTGAAAAGTATATTTGTGTGTCGTCAGCATAGAGGTGATATTTAAACCCAAAAGATGTTATTAGGTCACCTAGAGAGAGTGTGTACAGAGAAAAGAGAAGAGGTCCCAGGACAGAGCCCTGGGGTACCCCCACAGAGAGATCAATAGAGGAGGAGGAGGTGTTAGCAGAAGAGACACTGAAAGTACGATGGGAGAGGTAGGATGAGATCCAGGATAGAGCTTTGTTCCGAATACCAAGAGTATGGAGAATGTGAAGGAGAAGAGGGTGGTCCACGGTGTCAAATGCTGCAGAGAGGTCGAGTAATATGAGCAGAGTGTAATGACCTCTGTCTTTGACAGCATGGAGGTCGTCAGTTATTTTAGTGAGGGCTGTTTCTGTGGAGTGAGCAGTGCGGAAGCCAGATTGTAGAGGGTCTAGGAGAGAATAGGTGTTGAGAAAATGAAGCAAGCAAGAGAATTCAAGACGTTCAAGGAGTTTAGAGGCAAAAGGCAGGAGGGAGTGTCTTTACTCACTGAGCCACTCCCTCTCTACTTATAATTCACCCCATAGACTTAGAATGGTCATCAGGAATAACAATAAGTTCCCCATTCATACAACAAACCTATATTACACAGATTTACAACATAAACAATGGGAATTGCATTTTGAGTACTTAGTGATAACCAAATGAACCATCTATATATATAATTCTGAAAATCTTGTTTGTGAGTCTCTGTAGACCATTTGATTGGTCGTCGGTCCGCCCGCCCCCCCTTGTCCTGCCCCCCCACGGCTCTCATTGGCCTGTGCGCTCTAACCCAGGGCTCCCCAACCCCCAGGCACACTGCTGCTGCTGCTGCACTGCCTCAGGTGAGGAAATGCTCACTGGTGGTGTGGCGGGAGGCTTAACTGAGACTGTGAGTTTTTGCACCCCCCCAGCTCCGTTTTTGACCCCCCAAGCTCCCTTTTTGACCCCCAGCTCCGTTTTTGACCCCCCCAACACACACAGTGACAGACACACACAGTGACAGACACACAGTGACTGACACACACACACACACACACACAGTGACTGACACACACACACACACACAGTGACTGACAACACACACACAGTGACTGACACACACACACAGTGACACCCCACCTTCCCCCCCCAGCTCTGTTTTTTACCCCCCAGCTCCGTTTTTGACCCCCCCAACACACACAGTGACAGACACACACAGTGACAGACAGACACACACACACAGTGACACCCCCTTGCCCCCCCCCCTGCCTGCCTTTCCCCTCACCGCCCCTGCCTTCCCCTCACCCCTGCCTTCCCCTCACGCCACCTCCCATCTCCCGCGTCTGCCTTTCACCCACCCGCCGCCTCACACCCCTCTCCACACAGCCGCCACCTGCACTCAACAGACACCCGCCGCCTCTCACCCACCCGACACACGCCTGCCGCCTCCTGCCCCTACATCACTGGCCAGCCGTCGCACCCACTCACCACCCACCCGCCGCCTCCTGCCCCTATGCACAGACATCACAGACCAGCCGCCGCCCGCACTCACCAGACACCCGCCGCCTCACACCCTAGCGGGACCCCCACCCACAGCCAGCACTCACTACCCACCCGCCACCTGTACTGAACACCCACATGCCGCCTCACACCAAGTCACACCCTAGCGTGACACACACCTCACATTTTACATCATTTATGTCACCAAAATATACATTGTACTGTGGTGTCTTTACAATAAACCATTTTTAAACAACAACATCGTATTACATTTTCTTTCGTGTTTGTTTTCAACATTATTATACAACCTTTCCACTAAATAGTCATCCTATTGTTCCCCTATTTATACATAATACTACCTATTACGGATTTACATCTCGGGCAACGCCGGGTATATCAGCTAGTATACTATAAACATCAATATTAGAATAGATTGATTGGTCACCAGACCTAGTGATGCTAAAACACCCTTACAAGATCATATAGACCAATCAAATTCAGTTATATATTGTCATGCATTCATTGAGAAAAATACATTTGAGAAAAATATATATTTAAAAATAGGAACACCCAGTGATCATCCAGTATATCAACCTGATGTTGTTATACCTTCCATATATCTCATATGATCTACTGTATCATCGTTACATATTAACTATTAACAGTTAATGTGGAAAGAAAGTTATATCTGTGGCGCTCTGCACTAGTGACAACTATACTAAAATAGGATAAATAATAATATATATCAATATACAACCAGTATCAGTGATGTGGCCCGTCCAGTGAGGTACTCCACGTGGTGATATGGTACATGAAAAGATAATAAAAAATCATGGCATAATATTGCAAAAAACAATAGACCAACATATAACAAACACTTACATACAAGACAAACGCTAAGAACAACAGGTGACAGTTAATTATATAAACACATTTAATTAAGACATATCATAGATAAAATACATATAAAAAAGGTCCCAACAGGACACTCATACTCGGGTGAAGGTACCTGCTTACCAGAGGCAAGGAGGTATCAGGCGATGGATATATCAAAGAGTATTCCCTCTTATGGATGAACAGCTGCTGGCTCTGGCGTCTGCTCCTGGGCGTGGAGCTCTCCTGTTCGTGCGGGGACAGACCTCTCCAGTCTGTGGCGTTCGCCTCCGTCTCCGGTCCAATCTGCGCATGTGCAGTGGCAGCTGTGGGGTCGTGGCTGCAGATTCATCTGGCCCAGGCTCCGCCGAGTAATGTAACGGATGGCGGCAGATTCGCTGCCAAATAAATGTCAGTCTGCCATGGTTGACTTCCAAAGGGGATATCGAGTGAGTGAAGATGTAGAGTGTCACGCAGGACCACCCTACGCGTTTCGGAAGTCGTGCTTCCTTCCTCAGGGGTGCAAAAATAATGATAATAAAGTCCCTGTATGTCCCAGTATATATATAGTTCCGATTTAAAGGTACAATACACATAATCAGAAATTGGTCATGCGCAGTTGGTACACACACGAACTGGGATGCTCAGCGAATACAAACATGGACATAGACAAATAAAAACAAAAGACAACAATTAAAACTTAAAAATAACTGATGTTAAATTCATATAAGTAGGTAAAAATAAATATAGATAGCAAGTTAAGCAAATTATCACTTATTTGGAGCATACATAAACATAATAACAATGTATATTTACTTGGTCATATATAAAATCTTTAATGCTTTTCAATGATCATGATGGTCATATCTAAGTGACTTTCAGAAAAGACCATAATAATTCGCCTAATGGCTATCTAGAGAAATATGTTGAGCAGAAGGAAGCTCAAAATGCCAGCAAATATAGTGTAACCATCACATATATTGGTCACCTTTACAACAGTGTGTGTCCTACTGTATACTATGCTATAATGTGAAATAGCTAATCTACTAAAAGTACTAAGTGAATGAATAATAAAGCTAATGTGTTGCTATAAATTACATAACATATATATATAGAAAGTGTAAGTGAAGATACTATCTAGTGAAATGCTTGGTAAAAATTAACCACTAATGTCTAGGAGTAAATGTAAAATAATAATAGAACCGTGTATGGTGAAAATGAAAAATACATATGTGCATGGAAAATCATGTAAGTGAATAATACTGGTGTAGTTAGGTACCCACAGATTACTATATGATAATAGACCATCTGGAGATACATAAAAACCAGTTCTAAGGGCCATAACAGTCATATCGACCAAAAGTGAAGCATGGCAAATGCTACATGTACCGCATATGTTTCATTTGTCCAGAAGAAATGGCTTCATGTCAAATTCTATATGTAATCCAGACGGTGCTAAAGTTTGCAGTTCGTAGATTCAAAAGGATTCTCTTCTTCCCAGTAGACTTTTCATGTCACCTCCACGCCAATTAAGTGTCATGGCCTCTATGGCCACACATTTAAGGCCCTTTGGGTCTTTGTTGTGCACCTGGAGAAAATGGTTGGACACATTATGTGAGACTAGGCCCTTTGTGATGTTGTAAATATGTTCGTATAAACGACGGCTTACTTTTTAGGACATAGCGCTACCTGTTTTTCCTTCCATTATTAACAGTTAATGCCCAAATTTTATATAGGGTGAGGGGTCTAGTAGTTGCAAAAACTCATTTTATTGTAAAAAGGGTGTTAACTAAAATAACTAATTTAGTCCCATTGGAGATTTAGTTTGGAATGTAACAATCCAAAACTGCTCCCTTTGCAATAATAGCAACTCTTTATTTCCCCTACTAGGATCTTTAGGGGTGACCTCTATTCCCCTAAAATGAAGGTCCATATGTTGACCATCATGACGGTCTAGAAAGTGTTGGGCCAGGTTGTGACTTTTTTTCCCGCTTTCTACAATACATGGCGCTTGGCATTTCTGATGCCGCTGATAGGCTCCCCTATTTGTATCTTAAGAGGACAAATTGTCACACAAAATCTTGTCCTTAGACATATATTTACATATAGTGCACCTGCCACAGCAGTAGTTAAATAAAGGCTTCCTCAAAAACCTCAAAGACTTACATTTGTGTCAGGTTTCTTAAGAACACTGGGAGCCAAGATCCTTTTGAGATTTTTGACCATCACCAAACGGCACCTTAGGTTTATCAGGAATAGCATTTCTGTAAAATAGTGTCCATCTTAAGAATGTCCCAGTGCTGGAACATTACTTTACGGATGTTAGTCTCTTGCTTACAGTAATCTGTTATAAACAGAGGAATAGTTGGATTACCGTTACAAAGTTGTGGTTCTTTGGGAATTAGCAGGGAATCTCTCGGCACCTCTCTACTTCTTTTAAGGGATCGATCTATTAATTGTGGGTTATTCTGTTTGGCTGCTAATCAACAATATTGGTAAACTGAGGGTCCTACAGGATATTCAACATAGGGTCATTATTACCCCTGTCCCTGACTGACAGGGACTAATTACTTTTTCAAATGCCAAACAGCACTACTGTTAAGAGAGTACTTTACACTGTAGAGAGACATTGACTGTCACACAGCATTGATTAATACAGAGAATCCACAAGGTAATAACACTTGTTGATAGTCCATCTGAAAGGGTAATTTTATATTATAGTTTTAAATGTGTATATATATTTGTCAATATTTGTAATTAAATAGTACAGTGAAATTGTTTTTGTCTTGTGAACTACTTGCTATTTTTATTTTAAAGCCTATCTAATAAAATCTATATATTAGTTCACACAATTGATCATGCAGTATCACTGCTTCCCCTTGTACTAATTACCTTTTGATCACACAACATTTCTGCTTTCCCTCATATCTGCTTTAAAACCCTCAGTATTTTACCATACACATCATTACAAGTGTGTCCACCCGATTAGTAGTTGTTCACTAATAAAGGGGCTTTGTTCTCTCCTTTCCCCTGGAGATCCCCCTCTACTACATACATAAGCAAGATAAGATAAACCATATGAAATAGGTGATGAAATATAACTTTAAATACATTACAGTATATGTATACACTTTAGTAGCACAAGTAGTTAACTAGTTATCGTTTCCATGACTAGCTAACCAAAACTGGCTATTAAGGGAATAATATAAACATCAAGATACACTACATACCTCTTTGGCTACCTCAGTGGCTGTAAAGCATTCCCATGCAATATAATCATGTCATTGAACTCTACCTACATAAAGTATTTAGGAATGCTTTAACCTGGGGAGAAAAGGACCTACGCTTTGTGACTCAACATGGTGTACTCTATCTACATTTTAGCTATGATTAACACAGTACAGCAGGGCCCCGCTTATACAGCGGGTTCTGTTCCAGGCCGCCGCCGTAAAGCGTATATTGTAGCTATGATTAACACATTACTATAGGATATGACTATTAACTACACACTACGGATTGATACTGCATGCATCTACCCACTTGATTGAGTAACCAGCAAGAGATGTTTACTTTTAGGAAAAACATGCCTTAATGACTCTGATCCCAATGAGTTATGATAGAAATGATTAATGGATCTGCTTTGGAAGGCACTATATATGGACTTAACATTTGAGTTTGCACACCATTGTTATACATTCTTAATTTGCTATCACCCTTATCTGCAGCCCATATTCAAAGTGGCCCATTATAAGTGGCAGGACTACTGAACAACTCAAGTTTAAAAGGAAGTTCAAAAGAAGTGAAGAAGTGGACACCCCATCTGGCCCTGATTCCTGCATTTGAACTACGCTGGAAAGGAGGATATTATCTACACCAGACTGCATCATTACTGCTGTGATGCTGCCTTTACCATTTATATTTGCGGTGACTTCAATCCTTCTCAAATTATGCACTTCTTTTTACCAGCATCAGTATGTCTCTAACTTCATTCATATATCTCCATCTCTCCTTCCTTCACCACTTCTCTGTTTACATGAACTCCTTTCTTACCTGCGTCCTCTGACAGTACACAGCTATATCCCCTGCACTAAAAAACACCCCTACAAATCATCCTCACACATCCTCTTTCTATCCATACTTCTCCTCCTTGCTTCTGGGGATATCTCTCCCAATCCTGGTCCCTGTCTTATTCCTACATGCGCTCGTCCTCGCCTGCCAATTGCAACCTCTACTCCTTCTAGTGTCAACCCCTCCAACATCATACCCATCCCCTGCCACCCTCCCTCCTCTCTCCCTTTCTCCTGTGCCCTTTGGAATGCTCGCTCCCTTTCTAACAAGTTCCTCTCTGTACATGACTTTTTTCTCTCTCACTCTCTGCTCCTATTTGCTATAACTGAGACCTGGCTCACTCAGTCTGACTCTGCTCTGGAAGCTGCCCTCTCCTATGGTGGCCTTTCCTTCTCCCACACTCAGTGCACTGATGGCAGGGGTGGAGGCATGGGGCTCCTGCTCTCCTCTCTGTCATTACCGAACCCTTCCTATTCCTCCCTCTCTTGCTTTTCCCTCCTTTGAGGCTCACACTGTCCAGATTTTCTCTCCTCTCCCTGTCCATGTGGTGGTCATCTATCGCCCACCAACCTCTACTGATTCCCCTTCTGCCTTTCCCTCTCACTTTGAATCCTGGCTCTCTTTCTTCCTCTCCTCAGACTCCCCTGTTCTTCTCCTTGGGGACTTCAATTGCCACATTGATGACCCCTCTCTCCCTTGAGCTTCCCACTTTCTTTCTCTAACCTCTTCTTTTGGCCTTCAACAGTGGACTGCAGCCAGCACCCACAAGGATGGCCACTACTTAGACCTGGTTTTCACTAAGAACTTCTCTCGCTCCGATTTCTCCATTTCCCCTTTTCCTCTCTCTGACCATCATCTCATCTCATTCTCTCTATCTCGCTTCTCCCCTTCTCCACCTCCATCTACCCCCCAGTTCTGAGGAAACCTGCGCTCTATTCAGTTACCTGACTTTGAGTCCACTTTACGCTCCTCCCTCTTCTCTCTCAGCTCTGCTACAGACCCCGACAACCTGGTCAGGAACTACAACTCTGTCTTGTCCTCGTCTCTTGATCTACATGCCCCGCTTTCTCTTTGCCGCACTCGCCCTTCTAACCCTAGACCCTGGCTAAATTCCCACACACGCATGCTGCGTTCCTCCACTCGTTCCTCTGAACGCCTCTGGAGGAAGTCTCACACTCTCGCAGACTTCCTTCACTACAAATTTATGCTATCCTGTTTCAACTCTGCCCTCTTGCAAACTAAACAAGCCTACTTTTCTGCACCAATCAACATGCACAAGTCTAACCCACGCCGACTGTTCTCTGTCTTTGATACTCTACTCAAACCACCCTCAGCTGCCTCTCCTTCCTCCATCTCCGCTCAGGACTTTGCTGACTATTTTAAGAAAAATGTGGAATCCATACGGCAGAACATCCCCTCTGTTTCTTCCTCCCATCCTACACCTCTTCCTAACTCTCCTCCTGCCTTCCTTGACTCTTTTTCCACTGTCTCAGAGGAGGATGTGTCGCTGTTGATCGCCTCTTCTCCCTCTACCACTTGCCCTCTTGACCCCATTCCCTCCCATCTCCTAAAACCTCTTGCTGCTACTATAATCCCTACACTCACACACATTTTTAACTCCTCCCTCTGCTCTGGAACATTTCCATCCTCCTTCAAACATGCAACAGTCATACCATTACTCAAAAACAGCAAGCTTGACCCTACCTGTCTTTCTAACTATCGACCTGTCTCCCTCCTGCCTTTTGCCTCTAAACTCCTTGAACGTCTTGTATTCTCTCACTTGCTCCATTTTCTCAACACCTATTCTCTCCTAGACCCTCTACAATCTGGCTTCCGCACTGCTCACTCCACGGAAACAGCCCTCACTAAAATAACTGACGACCTCCATGCTGCCAAAGACAGAGGTCATTACACTCTGCTCATATTACTCGACCTCTCTGCAGCATTTGACACCGTAGACCACCCTCTTCTCCTTCATAATCTCCATTCTCTTGGTATTCGGAACAAAGCTCTATCCTGGATCTCATTCTACCTCTCCCATCGTACTTTCAGTGTCTCTTCTGCTAACACCTCCTCCTCTATTGATCTCTCTGTGGGGGTACCCCAGGGCTCTGTCCTGGGACCTCTTCTCTTTTTATCTGTACACACTCTCTCTAGGTGACCTAATAACATATTTTGGGTTTAAATATCACCTCTATGCTGACGACACACAAATATACTTTTCAGCACCCGACCTTACACCTGCTGTACAAACCAAAGTTTCTGAATGTCTCTCTGCTATATCATCCTGGATGGCCCTCCGCCTCCTTAAACTCAACATGGCTAAAACAGAGCTCCTTATACTTCCTCCCAAACCTGGCCCTACTACCTCCTTCCACATTACTGTTGGAACTACGATCATTCACCCAGTAGCCCAAGTACGCTGCCTAGGGGTCACACTTGACTCCTCTCTCACATTCGCCCCTCACATTCAAAACATTTCTAAAACTTGTCGCTTTTTCCTCCGCAATATAACAAAGATACGCCCTTTCCTCTGTTGCTCGACTGCTAAAACTCTGACTCAGGCCCTCATTCTCTCCCGTCTTGATTACTGTAACCTCCTGCTGTCCGGCCTTCCTGCCTCTCACCTGTCTCCCCTACAATCTATCCTAAATGCTGCTGCCAGAATCACTCTACTCTTTCCTAGATCTGTCTCAGCATCTCCCCTCATGAAATCCCTCTCCTGGCTTCCGATCAAATTCCACATCACACACTCCATTCTTCTCCTCACTTTTAAAGCTTTACACTCTTCTGCCCCTCCTTACATCTCAGCCCTAATTTCTCGCTATGCACCATCCCGACTCCTGCGTTCTGCTCAAGGATGTCTTCTTTCTACCCCCTTTGTATCTAAAGCCCTCTCCCACCTTAAACCTTTTTCACTGACTGTCCCACACCTCTGGAATGCCCTTCCCCTCATTACCCGACTAGCACCCTCTCTATCCACCTTTAAGACCCACCTTAAGACACACTTGCTTAAAGAAGCATACGAATAGCACTGTGAATATTCTGAACACATGATACATAAAGCTTGGCCCCCTGCAGACGCACTTACCAGAACTGCCTCCTACTGTCTCTGTACGTTCTCCCTACCTACCAATTAGACTGTAAGCTCCTCGGGGCAGGGACTCCTCTTCCTTAATCTTACGTTTATGTCTAAAGCACTTATTCCCATGATCTGTTATTTATATTATCTGTTATTTATTTGATTACCACATGTATTACTACTGTGAAGCGCTATGTACATTAATGGCGCTATATAAATAAAGACATACAATACAATACAATCTGTCAGATCTATCTATGATGAGTCTAAATAAGCTCCTCTAATTGTATTGTGTACTCAGTTATATACTGTATATATACAACTGTAAAATGATAGTATTTGCTACTCACACATTCATGTTAGTTTATTTGGTTTGACATTAACATATTATATTTCATGGCATACATCATGACTTTTTTGTTCTCCTCATGATCAAAGCTATTCATACAAGTTCCCTAGCCCTGGTATATAATAAGATTATGATCTGATTTTATGTTATATTTACTATGACAACACAATATTGATTATGGCTAAATTAACTGTGCCCCAGCTTATCTATTGGATGTCCCATGTACTGTAATATGTTATACACATGAGTATATTTATACTGTATAAGATAACAACTTTTTTTTACTGCCTTCTACAGTATACTTATAATATATCTGGTATTGAGTAATCATAGCACTTCAAAGTAACTGTTACTAATATGATGCCTTCATTCTGCTAAAGTAATACCAGTATATGAATTTAACAAATATGCTCAAAAACATACAACGTAACACTTATTTATTTTAATGCTTGCAACATATCTTTAACTTGAACACTTTTTAAGAGTCACAGTGGTTTTGTTGTTGTTGTTTTATTTGTGTCCCTATGTTTTCTTTGTTAGTTGCTTAGCAACAGAAGGTGAAAACATGTTGCATCACTTTTCCCTGTCCTTTACCCTACTTATCTCTCATGGATTTGGGGTCAGCGTTTGGGCAGCAGTGTCGCTGTATTTTTATCTTGTAAATTGTTCGATCCAGGACCAAAACGTTGATCAGTCTGTACCTGTAAATAAAGTAAAACCTTAAACGCAATCCCATGGGAATGTTATTTCTACTTCTTTAAAACTACTGTCAGTCACTATTGTTTCTGCTTCCTATTTCTGCTCTGTGAAGCTCTGAGGATTTCAAGTTTCGCCATATTTATTAAATAGTTGTTGCATGTTCAAACGATGTGCATAAGCTTGTTGATTTTTTAGTCTCTGGTGGGTAAATTTGTGCAGTATGCAAAATGTTTATGCAAATGAACAAATCTCACAAAGTTAGGTATTTACAGATACATGCTAAATCATGAGATTACATTTTAGGCAAAAAATGCCACCTTCCTAGGCATGTAGATTTTACAGAGAAAGAATTAATTACAGAAATCTTCCTCTGCTTAAAAACATTGAACATACTTATAATATTCAGCTTGGGGTAGAATCAGAATTGAAATAGTTGCATATACTGTATCATACATCATTTTGCATGCATTTTGCATATATTGTAGTATATTGGCAAAGAGGGTGATAATTATTTTACAGTATATGCTGCCCTTTCCTCTCCCCCTCCAATTCCCCTTCCCTCTTTCATTCCCCTTCCCATTCCCATCTCTCTCCTCGTATTGCTTTACAAATTTATATAAAACAATTATTTCCCTTTCCCTTTACATTTAAATATTTTTCAAAATTTTTTACTAAGTAAGGCCCTAATATTGATCTTTTCCATCATTTATATTTTTAGTGTATTAAAGTGAAATACACTAAATAACACACATTGATTTTTTTAAATTCAAAATGTATTGATTATGATTAGACCTGTGACTAATATCTGTTTGTCTCTTTTAGAATAGTACACATTACACAATTTGTACCTTACAAATTGATACTTGTTGGATTTTCATTGCACATTGTTAATTAAATTGTATCTGTTACACATTGCTATTTGTAACTGTGACGTGACAACATACATAGACACTATTTATAACTCATTCCTCCCTAGTATGGGGAGATTATGAATCCCTGCTGAAGTTCAAACTGTGAGTTAATTGCGTAGGGTGATTCTAACGAGCTGACTGGACTGCCGAGAGGGTCCGCTTCTTCACTTTGTATCCCTGCATCAACTCGACAATTGCCTTGCCTCCCCCGGTGACATCATCTATCCGGAACCTCGACTGCATGCCAAGAAATGAGGACAAGTGAGCTGGTTTTTGCAGGAGCGGAAACCGTGGGTGGCCAGTTTTCAGTCTTTGGGTGGTGTTGCAGGGTACATGCAACTACACACGTGGGTTTCTTGACAAGGCTGTTTTATTTAGCCTTAAAAGATATACAGCACACTAAACAAAAATAGCTTTCCATCAGCAAAAACGAAAATGGCTTTTTTTTCAGCAAACCAAACAAAACAGTTTCTCTTTAGCAGACAGTTTATATATAAGGCAGCTACCCTTTTTCTATGCAGGGGACAGACAGTTCACAATACAACTACTTTGCTACTCAGACCTTGTTTTCAGGAATCTCTTTACTTCTTTACTTCTTACTCCTCTCTCATCAACAGCCAGGCTCCATGTGTCTACAGCCTGGGTTTTAACACACCTGGTTAGGGAGCTGGGATCCAACTAATTGTCCTGAGGTTCCCAGCTGAAGTTAACCTAGTCAGTGCTGCACTGCAGACTAGACATAGGTTTTCCAGGCATATAACTGGTGGCTTTTATTTACCCTGTCGCAGGTGGTCTATGTGCTTTTACCTTTTGGGAGCATGTGAGTGTATGTCCACTGCTCTGATATGTTGTTTTATTCATAAAACATTATTTATACCAAGTTCTCTACTCTTTCTCCTTCACATATAATGAGCTCCTATACCTCATCTAAGTAAAGATCCAGATCCTGTTGGAGTCCACTCTGTGTTGGAGAAAACTCTATTTTTCCCTAGACCATGTGAGTGGGAAATTCATACTTTACCCTTACTGTATATTCAATGTTTATGCACCATGTATATTTTTTCTTTTTTTTCATGTGAGCATTGACAAAGTTTGCACTTTGGACTTGTTGTTGTTCTCTATTAAGCCCAGCATTTCCTTCAAACTTCCTCTCCTTTCCTTCATGGTATTATATACCTGTGCCCTTCTCTAAGAGGGTTATTTATTCAACTATGTTAGCACTGATCAGAGCACTATAACACAGAAATTCCTATCAACTTGAATGGGTGTTTCCATGGAACAGTGTCTTGATTGGTACTATTGTAACTTAATAAATAATCCCATTGTTTCATAATCATCTCCCCCTTTCAATATCTCATATCTCCAAGATCTGCTATTACCCTTCAAGCAAACTCAGTTCTGCATTGGAACATCTCCTCTTCACACCACATATTTCTATGCCTCTGTCTGTCTCATCTAAAAGCATTCTCTCTTTTAAGTACCCACTTTGTGTATATTCAAAACCAAACTCCTTCTCCTTAAAATATTAGTGTTACTGTATGTAACAGTACACTGTGTTCAGAAAAAAAGGGATAACTTTAGTTTTTCATCATATATTATATATTTTTTGCTCAATTCCCATGAAAATTTGCACAATTTTCGGTCTGTTATGTACTGTAAACGAACACTGTATAAGAAGCAAAATGTAGACAATTAACTGATGTTAACTAAATTGATATTACTGTGTTATGTCAAAAAGTACCAGATACACTGTGGAAGGTTTATGTTAATTAAACAAGACGTAGGAGTTTTTCCTTTTGTAGCTTGAAAATGTGTTAAACTGTTGTAATCTAATCTAAAGCACTAAGGGACCTATTATAGTAGCTTCGATAACCAACTCTGAGGATTTTGAGCAGTTCTCGCAAAATGTTGCTACAGTAGGTAGCTATTCAGAAAGCCTTGATGAGTTGGTTAAATCGTACAAGGAAGGCATTTTTTTGCGATTTCTGGCTCCTGGACAAACACAACATGCTCGAGCTGCAAAAAAGCCCCAGCCCGCACTTTTTTATAAAATCACGCTATTCTAGTAGCTCTGATGAGATTATCGGAGCTCTGGAATTGTGAGTTTATCAAAGGTTTATCTCGCCAGCCCGAGGCTGGCCAGAATGGATCTGAAAGAGGACTTAGAAAACAAAAATAATTTTTCCTGTATCAGATTGAAGCTGGGAGTCTCTGTAGCTGATACACATTAATACCAGCTCTGGAGACCCCCAGCATCAATCCGATGTAATAAAAATATATTTACAGGCAGCTTCATTACCTTAGAGCAGGGCTGCACAACACGCGGCCCGCCTGGCCTCTCTGTGCGGCCCTCGATGAGATTTATAAAAAAAAATGGCGCCGATTCCCTGCGGTCCCGGCGCGCGTGCGCTAGGCCCGCTCCGCCCCCCCCTTCCCTGCTCCCAATGTGGGGCGGAAGGGGAAGCAACACGCAGCTCCTCTGCGGGCCCGTTCCCCTCTCCCTGCTCCCAACGTGGGGCGGAAGGGGAAGCAACACGCAGCTCCTCTGTGGGCCCGCTCCCCCCCTGCTCCCCCGCTCCCCCCCCCTGCTCCCCCGCCCTGCTCCCCCCCCCCTTCTCCCCCCCCTGCTCCCAATGTGGGGCGGAGGGGGAAGTAATAATTAAATAATTCAGCTCCTCCAGCGGCCTGCTTCTCTCCGGTTCCCTCCGCGGTCCCCCACGAGCTCACCTCCCGTGCCCTCCTCCCCTCCCTCCCCCCAGCCCGTGACCCCAAGCCCACCTCCCGTCCCAGGCAGCTGCCGCAGGGATATCGGGGGCAGGAGGAGCAAGCGTCCGGCGGCAACCTGCACCCACCCGAGTCAAGGTAAGTCACTGTCACTCACTGTCAAGTGTCACTGTCACCCACCCACCCAGTCACTGTCAAGTCACTGTCACCCACCCACCCAGTCACTGTCACCCACCCAGTCACTGTCACCCACCCACCCAGTCACTGTCACCTACCCAGTCACTGTCAAGTCACTGTCACCCACCCACCCACCCAGTCACTGTCACCCACCCAGTCACTGTCACCCACCCACCCAGTCACTGTCACCCACCCACCTAGTCACTGTCAAGTCACTGTCACCCACCCAGTCACTGTCACCCACCCAGTCACTGTCAAGTCACTGTCACCCACCCACCAACCCAGTCACTGTCAAGTCACTGTCACCCACCCAGTCAGTGTCACCCACCCACCCAGTCACTGTCACCCACCCACCTAGTCACTGTCACCCACCCCGTCACTGTCACCCACCCAGTCACTGTCACCCACCCAGTCACTGTCACCCACCCAGTCACTGTCACCCACCCAGTCACTGTGTCCCACCCAGTCACTGTGTCCCACCCAGTCACTGTGTCCCACCCAGTCACTGTGTCCCACCCAGTCACTGTCTCCCACCCACCCAGTCACTGTCTCCCACCCACCCAGTCACTGTCTCCCACCCACCCAGTCACTGTCTCCCACCCACCCAGTCACTGTCTCCCACCCACCCAGTCAGTCTGCCACCCACCCAGTCACTGTCTCCCACCCACCCAGTCACTGTCTCCCACCCACCCAGTCACTGTCACCCACCCAGTCACTGTCACCCACCCACCCAGTCACTGTCAAGTCACTGTCACCCACCCAGTCACTGTCACCCACCCACCCAGTCACTGTCAAGTCACTGTCACACACCCAGTCACTGTCACCCACCCACCCAGTCACTGTCAAGTCACTGTGTCCCACCCAGTCACTGTGTCCCACCCAGTCACTGTCACCCAGTCACTGTCACCCACCCAAGGGGGGAGAGTGATGTGAGGTGCAAGGGGGGAAGAGTGATGTGAGGTGCAAGGGGGGAAGAGTGATGTGAGGTGCAAGGGGGGAGAGTGATGTGAGGTGCAAGGGGGGGAGAGTGATGAGGTGCAAGGGGGGAGAGGGATGTGAGGTGCAAGGGGGGAGAGGGATGTGAGGTGCAAGGGGGGAGAGGGATGTGAGGTTCAGGGGGGGAGAGGGATGTGAGGTGCAAGGGGGGAGAGGGATGTGAGGTGCAAGGGGGAGAGGGATGTGAGGTGCAAGGGGGGAGAGGGATGTGAGGTGCAAGGGGGGAGAGGGATGTGAGGTGCAAGGGGGGAGAGGGATGTGAGGTGCAAGGGGGGAGAGGGATGTGAGGTGCAAGGGGGAGAGGGATGTGAGGTGCAGGGGGGAGAGGGATGTGAGGTGCAAGGGGGAGAGGGATGTGAGGTGCAAGGGGGGAGAGGGATGTGAGCTGCAGGGGGGAGGGATGTGAGCTGCAGGGGAGAGGGATGTGAGCTGCAGGGGGGGGATGTGTGTGGTGTGCAGGGGGTATTGTGTGTTTGATGTGGAGGGGGGTATTGTGTGTTTGATGTGGAGGGGGGTATTGTGTGTGGGTGAGGGGGAGAGATGGGGGTATGAGAGATAGATGGGGAGTATCGCAAAGGTTGATAGTGTTGGGTTCTGGGGGAGATATGAGGATGATGATGAGGGGTGCTGGGGGAGAGATGATGATGATGATGATGATGATGATGATGATGATCATGATGATAGGTGCTGGAGGAGAGATGATGATGATGATTTTACCCGTGCGGCCCAATTTATTTTTCCTTGGAGCAGTTCGGCCCTTCGCACTTTACGAGTTGTGCAGGCCTGCCTTAGAGGCTAACTGCTAGGGCCAATGAAAGGGTTGACTACAAGTGCCATGTTTTTTGTGAGTAGCGGGGGTGGGTGAAGGTGGTATTTGGCCCATGGTGAATGTTTAGGCCTTGCAGGGGGTTGCGGGAGGCATTAACCCCCTTCTTTATCATAGTAGTTAATACTGCCAAGGTAATGAAGGGGTTAACCTCTCCCACCACCCACCCAATAGGTATAAACACCCACCACATGCCAAATACTACCTTCACCCACCCCCACTAACCACAATAAATATAAAAACAAAATACAAACACAATACTGGGGACAATCTTTTAGCTGTAGTACCATGTGATGGCAGCCATGTGGTTTTAAGTACACTTCCAGTATATTGGATTTATTTTAGTATTGCACTAATAATTTTGTATTGCACTGTTATTATTTATACATTTTGTCACTAGCACTTATTACACTGACATTCAATCACTTGCTGTTTCTTTTAGTGTTAGTAGATCAGTCACATAGAATCATTTAAATAGTATTCACTATGAGCATGTTATTCAATTCACATAATAATGGAGGTATTGACCTAGAATTTTTTTTTGCCACATTAGGCACAGATCCACAACCAGTTGAACTTGAAGAGGATAGTAAAAACCCTCACAAAGATAAAGAAGCTACATGTAATAGATTGGAGAAAATATTAATAAATGAAATAAAAATGGTGGGATGCCAAAAGTTTGGAAAAGTATATGGAACAAAAAAGAATCCCAAGGGATGTAAGGATCTTTATGTCCCCCGCGTTTGATTTCAATAATGACACATCATTACGAATGGAACAGATTGTTAGACAACTGGGCATTCGAACTAATACTAATAGTGTGCGTGAGCAGGGTGTCTCAGGAGCAAAACCGCATTGATTTCAGGTCCTGGAACCCCCTTCGTCCTGAGATACAGGACATTTAAATACATAGGAGCAACTGGCACCCCATAATGGGCCTGTATCTCGAGAAGCAGGTGGTCCCCGGACTTGAAATCAATGCGGTTCTGCTCCTGAGACCTCATGCACACTTGTAGTAAAAGTTTAATTAAAACACTACGATCGCCTGCGAGAGCTGTGCAGGGAGAAGTGGATCTCCTTGTGCAGCTCAGATTGCGATAAAATTGCAGACGTGAGAACATGGAAAAATCTCTGATGATTTTGCTGCTACACTGTATGGTTGACATTTTCCAATCGAACGGCTTGAGAGGGGTTCAGATTCTTTATGAATACCGTGGTAACTCAAATGACAAAATGTTCGATGGGAACATGCCACATCTTGCGATGTAGCAGAAAACGAATCAAACCTACTAGACTATTCCCCTATGATTACTCTATACTTTGAGTTCAAAGTATGGTTCAAAGTGTGTGTTTAAAATGTCCTCCTGCTGAAACACCCAAAGATTAGAATGCTACTATCTGATTGCATAATCGATAACACATTGATCCAGCTGCTCTCACTCCTGAATGATACGTTGTTTATCAAATTTGTTTTTTCAGTCCTCCTAGCAACCATTTTTTATCAGGAAACATTTTCTATAAGCATTTTGGACCATAA
Organism: Ascaphus truei; assembly: GCF_040206685.1. Lineage (NCBI taxonomy): Eukaryota > Metazoa > Chordata > Amphibia > Anura > Ascaphidae > Ascaphus > Ascaphus truei. Next base: position 215,472,718 of record NC_134483.1, read on the forward strand.
TTCTTGCTCTGTCTCAAGCACTTTGTAACATGCTTATCTTCTTCGCTAAACACCATTTTGTAACTATGCATTTGATGAGGTCATCATGCCATTATCAATTACAAAGAATATTTTAGATTATCAAATAAATCCTAAATGTAGTAATGTACTTTGACAGACGTATAATTGCTCAAATGTTCATGAACATTTCGTGATTTTCCTGCAAGACTTGATGGAAAATAAAAGGGGTCCCGTGTTTTCTGAACACTGTGTATATGTCAGTGCTATACAGTATATGGGTACATATGAAATATAGAGAACGATGGCAATGGGAGATGCCCGGGCGCTACCACCAGAATAAATTATGGGAAGAATAAAGAGTTATTTTCAGAACGTAACAACCTTATATGGTATATAAGGTTCCCATCTGCTTCAAAGTCTCATCCTGTGACTCAAAAACCCCAATAGGATCTATCCAGGATCCGTAGTGGTACAGGAATACAAGAAAAAATGGGGGCACAGGTTGAGGGATGATAAGGATGCCAAATACAATCTAATTAGATTGGAGTACATATAATCCTGGACTAAAAAAAGTGATTGTGGTGAAGTGTGAGATAACATAAACACTTACACGGCCCTTTGTAAATGCTGTCACAACAAGGTTTCTTTACTTTTCCTCTTTACCTTCTGGATCTTCCTGGTGCAGTTTTTCTTCTCCTTTGATCCAAATAATAGCCTCTTCAATCTCTCAGCGGATTTCGATTGCAGTGTCACCCTCGGAGCAAATGGAGTGAAAACAAAAGTTGAGGGACAATTCGAATAAACTGTAACAATGTCTAATACCAATGGTTATGAGAATTAAATCAAATGCAGAAAAAAATGCAAACACTCACACGGGCAAGTGTGAATGTGATCTTGAGGGAGGTATCTTTATCCTCTTCCCATAAATGAACTCTCATATAAAGCCCCTCATGTTCTAAAAGAATAATACAGATGGATGAGTAAGGGTAGGGAATATAACAAAGATACTCACACGGCCACTTGTGAGTTCACACTGTAATTGGTTTCTCTTCCACCTTCCTTGAAGTTCCAGTACTAGCTGCCAGGTAGATTGGGATCAATCTCAATGTATTAGTGACGAAGTGAATCCAAGATGGAGTTATCACCGTGATCTTTATTCAAAATAAAACCATAAACAATAAACGAAAAAACAGTATTAAAGTCTAAAAAGCGCTTAGTCAAAGCGATATAAGAGCCAAATTAATGAAAAGCAGCCAGTCTTTAGGATATTTGTGCAGGGCACAAAGGTGCGCAGCTAACTCTGCCTGCATCCGGGTGTTGTGCTGAGCTCCTATGTCCTGCTCTTGACAATGGCCGCACTAGTTCAAAATGCTTAGGGATTTCGAGCAACGCGTTTCACCCCTTCTGGGGCTTCCTCAGGCTCCGAAGAAAAACTGCACCAGGAAGATCCAGAAGATAAAGAGGAAAAGTGAAGAAACCTTGTTGTGACAGCATTTACACAAGGCCGTGTAAGTGTTTATGTTATCTCACACTTCACCACAATCACTTTTATTAGACCAGGAAATATGTCCTCCAATCTAATTAGATTGTATTTGGCATCCTTATCATCCCTCAACCTGTGCTCCCCCTTTTTTCTTGTATACATATGAAATATATCCATATTTCAGCAACATGTAAGAAAATATCAAGTAATGTAATCAGTCAGCAATGTAGCAATTGTTGTTAAATCCTTTTATTAAAGCAGTGGTTTCCACAGAACAACTGTAAAAACTGGAGCAAATGCATTGTAATATATAACTTAATTTTAAAAAAAAATCAGTTTCTTTTAATGGCCTTTTTTTTTTTTTTTTTTTAAAGATAAATCCGGTGCATATAATTATACCTACATTTTGCCTTAGGGAAATTTTTATACATTACTCTGATTGTGTTCGAATCTTTAAAAAAGCTTTAAAAAAAATTCTACATTTAGAAACTTCTTTAAGTACTGTAAGTACTTGCAGGTTTGACAATTATAATATACCATTGTATTTGAAACGGTCATAATAATTTAGAAAATTGTTATAAATACTTTAGAAACCATATGTCAGATTTTAACAACTCCAGCTATAACATTACTATGAATATGTAATTCTAATTATTCATGTATTATAATTAACCTCCTATGCTCTTTAATGTGTCAATTTTGATTTAAAAATGCCACAACTGAATATGACGTAACATAGAAGAAAAGGAGAGAAGCATGTAATGTGTAATGTGTTTTTTAAATAGTAAGAAGTATTAAAAAATAGAATTTATGCAAAGATAAAAAAATATATAAAAGCTCAACTGAAAACTGTAAATCACCATAATCTCAATAGGGAGTGTCCGTGTATGGAGATGTGAATCTGTCTCGCATTTGTTGTAATGCACTGTCCATTTTTTCCACCTGAATAGGATGTGTTCACACCAATGTGGTGACCTCAGTAAGGAGTCTGTGTGTATTACTTCTCAATGCATTTTGTTGCCGTTAGCAACTTTATCTGGGGTAAAACGTACAGCACACCCGTGAGCACGTGACACGTGTTAATAAGAGTTAAAACACAGCTCTCAAGCTGGTCCACTTTTCACCTTTGCAAATGCCCCTAAAATTAACAATATCTGCCCTCAATCTGTCCCCATATACCATCTTTCACGAACAGCACACAGGTGAGCATGGTACTTATTACAAGAACATAGAATTACAGTAAATGCAGAACAGTTTCTTAAAATAACAGGATAAAACATAAAACTGAAATCTCTATACCGCATGTTATCATGGGACATAGGATTTCCCCCAGAGAGGTCACTGGCATAGAAATATGAAAATTCCTGACTTTGGTCCAAAACATACCTCTGTTGAATTCTCATTTTCATAATACTGTACCTTTGCTAAGCCTTACCGTATGTACTATATTTTCCTCTTTGAAACCACATAAGCCAACCCCTTTCATAAATCAGCTGCTAGGTTGACGGATTTATGACTGTAAGGAATCCGCTCCTGGCTTTGATTCTAGCCTTGCAGACCTCTGCAGTTACAAAGGCTTCCTCTTGCAATCAATGGCACAAGTGCTGCCTCATTCAGCTCCAGCCCTGTGCTTCGTCATTGGAGGAATGCTCACACACCACCTCCCTGTGATTGGATCTCCGCCCTTTATATGCTGAGCTTTGGCACTGAGTCCGTGCCGAGCATAGTCCTTCTCTGGATGTTACTGTGTTTTACCACAAGCCTTCTGGCTTGTCTTCGTTTGTTTACTAACGTCTCTAGTTCTCATCTCTAGTTCCTGAGTATCCAGAGATCTGCTGCTATTCGTCATGCAGAGGTCTGTGTTCCGGTGTTACCTGAGGTCTGCTGCTAGTTCCACGCAGAGGCCTGTGTTCCTGTGTTACCTGAGGCCTGCTGCTAGTTCCACGCAGAGGCCTGTGTTCCTGTGTTTCTTGTGGCCTGCTGCTACCCTCTACACAGAGGCCTGCTTTCCTGAGGCCTGCTGCTAGTTCCACGCAGAGGCCTGTGTTCCTGTGTTTCCTGTGGCCTGCTGCTACCCTCCACGCAGAGGCTTGCTTTGGACTTCTATGTTTAAGCGTTGGTTTTCCCTGATGCTGCTCCACGGTGTACTTCGGCCAGCCTGCTCTCTCCCCTTGCTGAGACTGACGTCATGGGCCGAGGCCGCTCCTCACGCAAAGGTCACTCCCGCACTCACACACTTAAGCTGAAGTGGGCAACTCCTGTCTATCTGTTGCCGAACTCCTGCTTGAATAACGACGATGCTGACTTCTCCAATCCTGACTCTGCTATGTACGACTACAAACTGCGCACTCCGGATCAGTCTGCATGGACTAAGGTCAGTGATTATATAACCCCACCTCAGCCCCGTGGTCCGGTCCTGGTTTGTGGCGAGCACAATCGTAACAGTATGCTCGGCCCCACAAAACCAGACCGCGCCGTGGCGGGGGTTGGTAAATGTTTTACTGAACCTATGTCCCAGGCTGCGGACCAGTCCCTGTTTGGAAGACCATACCTGTTTGAGAGACTGCCTCCGCCTGAGAGTGCGTTCATGTATGAAGGTTTAACCCCTCTGGTAAGACTGATTCGTAAAGAACTCCTTACTAGATCTCAGCAATTTAGAGAGGAAAGAGTCTCAACAGGCCCGGTACTCCCAAATATACCTGGCTATTTCCACCTCAGATCGAAAGACGCTTGATCAGATTCTAGATACCGCCCGTGTGTTGTACCAAGATTTTGACCTAATCATAAGTGAGCGTGACCCTCTTCTCGCTGCCTACGCACTTTCTAATCACAATTTATTTTCTGCCAGCCCTGTTACTAAACCTGTGGAGGTACCACCCCCACCTAAGAATGGCCACACTGCCCGCTAAGGAAGAAGCTGCCAGGCTCCCTACTCCTGAGTTAACCTCCCTGGGTTCTATCCCCGAGGTTATTCCTGTCTTAACCCCTGCTAGTCAGGCCTATGAGTCTCCCACTGTAAATCCCTGCATTCCCCAGGTCAGTGTGTCTCTCCTAGCACCAGAGAATGAACCCTGTTTGCCCTCACTTTCTAACTCAGAATTTCTAAGCTCTGTCCCCGAGCTTATTTCTGTTCTAACCCCTGCTAGTCTGTTGTGTCAGGTCCCCATTGTTAAACCTTGTATTCCGCAGACTAATGTTATGTCCCTAGGGCCAGAGGTTGAACCCCCTACAACCCCACTTTCTGTGGCTAACTTCTCTTTTTCTGATTTTCAGGCACAGACTGACTTAACCCTTGTGAGTTCTCCACCCCCAAGTCTGACAACTTTGCCTTCCCCAAAGTTCTTGTTGCTGAGCCCTTGGAGACTCATTTCTGTAACCCCCTGGCTCAGCTAAAGTTCCCGCTGCCGCGCCTCCTGAAACTTTTGCTAAACTGCTGGTCCCAGTTAAGAGTATTGTTCATGAGTCTGTTTCAGCCTTAAGCTTGTTCACAAAATACCCTCTCCCAGGTATTTCTCTACCCCTTCTGTTACTCAGAGAGCTGAAATCCCTGATTCATGAGTATAGCTCTCTTTTCGTGGATTCTGCCTTTGTGGCTGATTTCCCAGACACTTCTCCTCAAGTAACAACTTCTGAGACCAGCGTATCTGTTGTTGCTCCCTTAGTACAATTAGTCAGGCCCCTCCTTTTTGGAGGATCAGGTTTTCAAATCAAAAACTCCCTCTACCCCTGATTTTGTAAACCTGCAGTCCCCTCTCACTGTAGTTAAAAGTTCTTCAGCAGCGGCTGAGTTAAGCCCTGCCGCTACTAAATCTTCTGTTGTATAAGCAGCCTTCCCTAGCTCACTTCCGTTTGTCCTATCTGTTATGCCTGTTCCCAATGCTTTTCCTCCTCTGTCTCTGAGTGTTGCTATTGCTGTCCTTGACTCTAAGTCTGCCCCCTTGGAACCTGTGACAGCTATTAGCCCCTCTTCTACGGCCCAGGTTCTTTCAAGGATCATGCCACAGCCTCTAGGATGACTAAAAATGACATAAAGCTCCTCACGGCTCGGAATAGCCTTTTTCGTTCTAATCTCCCTATAACTCCACGCTTAGCCTTAAAGTCTGGGATGTCCACTCCTCAAATAATACTGTTTTGCGCTGATTCGTCCACAGTATTTGGGATACAACTCCTGTGTTCAAGATGGAGTTATATTTCACTGTATTTTCCACAATACTTGGGGTACATACTATTGACTGTCCTGTTGCAAAACTAGGGGTACCTCCCAGGAAGGTTTCTGTAGCTACCGATGCTAAGGACCCTGTGTTTAAAATAGTCATATTCCGCATTGGTTCTCCCACAGTATCATGCAAGACCTTGTTACCTGGGACCTCCACGCCTAACTCAAGTTCATGTTCTCCGTTTTCTCTGTTGGAGGTACCCAGCTTTAACCCCAAGACTTCTATTTCTAAGGCTGAGGCACCGCTTATAAGTTGTAGAAAGCTGTTTTCTTTTTCTTCTTCTGCAAGCTTTTTCTTTTTCTTCTTCTGATGCACCACTTACCCGGCTTCCTGTCTTCTCGGATAAGATCTGTTTTCTCGCCTTTCAAACAGAGTCTTTACTCACAGGTTTCTGTGCGGTGCCTGAAGTGCCCTTTCTGGATTGCATTTGGTCTTTCTCTAAGATGAAGACACCCATACTGGACCTCATCGCTTTACCTGAGGCATCCGTCCCTGTTCTCGATGGTCCCACTATGGGTATGGACATACTTTCCCCTACTGTCTCCTTGCTGCTTACTATGCCCTTCGCCAAGGCCTTAACTTCGGATTTGATTCTCCCCAAATATCAGAGGCCATAGGAGGCGGACCCTTCTTCAACTGCCTGTACCACAACCAAGAATTACGTAATCACTGCTACCGGCTCTCTCGAATTGCTTGAGATTACAAGCCTGGTTCGTATCGAGACTACTGCTTCAATATCTTGCAGTGAACCCTCTGCCCAATACCCTCGCTAACCACCACCTGGAATTCTTTGGGAGCTAAAGACTCACAAAAGTTCTTACGTGCTGATTCCGCCAAAGCCATTGTCTGCCCTGAAGTCCCCAATGTCATTAATGTCCGACAATCAGTGTCCTGTGTCCCGTACTCTTGGCTATTACTGTGCACCGGACACCTGGCTGCTGCCCTTCTGATGTCCCTATTCCGGAGTCTCCTGTCCTTTCTCAGCTTTGGATTTCCAAGTCCCCTGGTCCCATTGCCCATGTACCGAGAACCACAGTGCCACCGCTCTCCTTTGTGGCACTCGCCAATGTACACCTGGATTTTGGACCTAATTCTCGCCTGAGACACTTCAGGAACAACTCAATGTCTCCCAGACCTATGAATGGTCCTGTCCACCCAGGCTTCTCACCCAGAGGTGGGGGTACTGTAAGGAATCCCAACAAACCATGGGATTTCAATGCCACCTCTCGCCTAAGGAAGTTTAGGAACAACTTCATGTCCCCCAGATCTTTGAATGATCCTGTTCGTCCGGTGGTCTCACCTGAAAGGGGGGGGGGGTACTGTAAGGAATCCGCTCCTGGCTTTGATTCTAGCCTTGCAGACCTCTGCAGTTACAAAGGCTTCCTCTGGCAACCAATGGCACATGTGCTGCTTCTCATTGCAGCTTCAGCCCTGTGCTTCGTTATTGGAGGAATGCTCACACACCTCCTCCCTGTGATTGGATCTCCGCCCTTTATATGCTGGGCTTTGGCACTGAGTCAGTGCCGAGCATAGTCCTTCTCTGGATGTTACTGTGTTTTGCCTGTGTTTTGCCTTCTGGCTTGTCTTCGTTTGTTTACTAACGTCTCTAGTTCTCATCTCTAGTTCCTGAGTATCCGGAGACCTGCTGCTATTTGCCAAGCAGAGGTCTGTGTTCCTGTGTTTCCTGTGGCCTGCTGCTATACTCCACGCAGAGGCCTGCTTTGGACTTCTGTGCTGAAGCGTTGGTTTTTCCCCGACGCTGCCCCGCGGTGTACTTCGGCCAGCCTGCTGTCTCCCCCTGCTGAGACCGGCGTCATGGGCCGAGGCCGCTCCTCACGCAGAGGTCACTCCCGCGCTCACACTTCGAAGCTGAAGCGGGGAACTCCTGCCTACCTGTTGCTGAACTCCTGCTTGAATATCGACGATGCTGCCTTCTCCAATCCTGACCCTGCTATGTAGGACTATGAACTGCGCACTCCAGATCAGTCTGCGCGGACTAAGGTCGGTATTATATAACCCACCTCAGCCCCGCAGTCCGGGCCCGGTGTGTGGCGAGCACAATCGTAACAATGACTTAGAAAAAACCTTGTCCTAATAAGACGTTTAAGAGGTACTTAAATATAAAAACACACTCATAACTTCCTTTCTCTAACACTTAGACACACGTGAGTTATACCATATCAATAGATTCAGGCGGTTATGGCAGATGTAACAAGACTAATTATTTCCATCTTGCTCCTAAATTTGAGTGACAAATGGATATCTATATTTGGCTCCTCTTACCCATGTAGTGTGTGGTACGGTTTGATTTGTCTTTTTGCCACGATAACGAATATGTATCTCTTAGTATGTACAGTACAGTAGATGACATCACATGATATTCTCATTTTTAATAAAGTCCTCCAAGTAAGCGTTACAGTACCTGTGTGACACCCCATTTCTGTGATGCATAAGGGATTTCTCAGAAATGTTAGTTTCCTTTGAGACAGTCAGCCTAGGGGTCTGGCGATTGTTTATTGGTTTCTAAATGACGCATATGTCACTTTTAGTGATAGCTCCCCTCCCCCAATTAAATCCTCTTTGTAGGTCTGCAAAAACCCAAGAAGAGTATTTACCTATCATAAACTCAATCTAAATCAAACTGTAGCTACAGTACACCTCTGAACCTCTGAATCACCAAATTAATTAAAATACCTAATATTTTGTGATATTATCATGTGGATTTTTACAGTGGCCAGATTTAGCTAATTATTATGTTTGGTTACCCTAACCACCAATCGTTTGCATTTAAGCTATTAACCCTTCATGGGTTAATATATACACATACATATAAACACACACACACACACGCGCAGACTATTAGACTGTTAGACATATCATTAAAATATATTTTAAAATTAATTATCAAATAGATTATAATATACTGGTGACATCTACTGTAAGCATTCATATGCACTTTCTGGAATTAAAGGAGCAAGCCACACTAACAAACCTAAATGTTGTTAAAGGATGGGAATCAGGGAGTTCTCCAGAGCTGAACTGCACTATTTAACGCTTTGGTCAAGTAACAGGTGTAATATCATCTAGGGCAGGGGTGTCCAAACTTTTTTTAGCTGAGAACCAGATTAATTAAAAATAAATCTGTCAAGTGCCACGTGTGTAAACATGGAATCTACATTGCATGCACACACACACTTGTCTCTCTCTCCCATCGTCCCTTTCCCATCATCACTCTCTCAACCCTCTCCCTATTCTCTATCCTCCCTCTTCCCCATTCTCTCTCCCCTCACCCTCTCTCCCCATCCTCTCTCTCCTCCCTCGCCCCCATCCTCTCTCATATATACAGACACCTCATGCATGCCCCATATACACTAAGACACCTCATGCATGCCTGATATATACAGACACATCACGCATGCCCCATATAAATACAGACACCTCATGCATTACCTTAGCAATTATTTCTCCAATGGTAATTAAGGAGTTAACCCCTCCAGCTACCCAACTGGGAGGCTTAACCACCCACACTGGGACAACTACCCTCAACAGAGTGGACAAATGCCCTAGTAGCCAAATATGGCTACTAGTGCTTTTACCCATTCAAATAAACAGTTAAATAAAATACACTAATTAATGTTTTACTTACCCCTGGCAGGATGAAGGCCATCATCCTCTTCCTTCTCCTTCTCCTTCTTCTCTTCATCTATTAAAACACCAGTAACCTCTTCATTACCCTAGCGGTTACTACCACTGAGGCAATTAAGGGGTTACTTTTTAATGTGGTAGGTGAAGGTGTACTGTAGTTGCCTAGGGTGGGTTGCTAGGCCACCTGAGAGGGTTACTGAAGGGATTAAACTTTTAATTATCATAGTGGCAGTAACCACTAAAATAATTATGGGGTTGACCCCTCCTGCAAGCCTCCCGGGCCTAACATCCAGCTGGGGCAACTACCCCCTTAACCCACCCCCTCAATGAAATCAAATAATTACAATCAAATAAATTACAATACAATCAAATATTAGCCATTTAATCTATTGATTGTCATTGTGGTTATCTATGCCCTCAACAGGGGCACATACTGTATAACCATATTGGCAACCAAAGGGCACCTAACTACCCACTCCCTCTACCCCCAACAATCCTCCCCGCCCCCGACCACCACACATAGTAATGGCCTAAAGCCCTATTAGCCATATATGGTTAATAGTGCTTTCACCCATTAAAAAACAATCAATAGACAGCAAACTATAGTAAATAAAAGTTGTACTTACCCCTGCCAGGATAAAGGCCATCCTCATATTCATTAGCACCAGTATTAAAATTAAAAAACTAGCTAATGGTCAATAACTCCTTAATTACCTTAGCAGTTAAAAACCACAAAGTTAATTAAGGGGTAACCTCTCACGCTACAAACCTGAGAGGCCTAACTACCACCCCCATGGCAACAACCCCCATATTCCAACCTCTCTACCCCCATCACTACACACACAATTGGGCAAAGCACTAGTAGCGAACACGGCTAATAGCGCTATTGCCCATTTGTGATGCTTAAAAAAAAAACACTATGAAATAAAACCAACATTAAAATACAATACAAAAAACCCACTAGCCAATACATCTATTGATTGCCACTGTGATTATCTATGCCCTCAACGGGGGGCACAGATAGTCTGATTGGCAATCAATGGGCACCCTAAAAAAAAATCACAATTAAATAAAATATTATTAATGTATTTTTTTACCCTTGATAGGATGAAGACACTAACAACTCTTGACCCATGAAGCAATTATTCTCTGCTTGAAGTGCAGAAGTTCAGAAGATCCTCGGTTGCTTGAAGAGGAGTCTCCAGTGAGTAGATCTTCTTTTCTTCTTATCTTCTTCCTTGTCTTCTTTTTCCTCTTGAACAGGTCCAGGAGGAGATGTTACCTCGTTGTCTTCTTGCTATCCAATCAGATGCAAATGGCCTTATATAAACCCTGTGACATAACATTTGACTGACAAATGGTACATCTGAGAATAGAACGTAGCGGTTGCATCTAGGATTGTAAGCCGAAAGGAGTACCAGGACGTTTGGTACTATCTCCCGGTCAAGGGATATCGTCATTTCGTGAGTAGACACAGCGGTGGCAATAGAAACTTCATGCCGATTTGAGTGCCAGGAAATTTCGGGAGAAGTCTTGGTCAACCTAAATACTTTATTTTCTGTGCCATTTCCCTAGGAAAGTAAATTTTTGTAGCCCAGACCCCCTGTAAGTGTGTTTTCTTCTGTATTTTGTAATCCACTTTGTGTACTTCTGTTTCTATGGAATAAATGACAATTTGTTTTACTATCATGTTTTGCTCAGTGAATGATCCCGGTAAAGGGTGTACAGTAAATACCTGGTCTCCCGTGACACAAACACAGGCAGGGATTCACTGGGGCAAAGGCAGTGCTCAAGCAGGAACAGGTACTGAGTAGTAAAACAGGCAGAGGTTAAGGCAGGTGGCAAAGGTGCAAAGTAGAACACAGGCTGGGATCAAGCCAGGCAGCACAGGAGAGAAGGTCTGGGTCACAGGCTGGGGTCAGCACCAGGAATCCAAAGCAACAGGGTAGGCATCAGGAACCTGTGCAGGTTTCAGGAAACAGGGTGGCTTCAGGGCAAAGCAGACGTGCTAGTGACAAGCACAGGTCACAAAGGATATGCGCAGCCCCTTAGTGGGGGAAGAGGCTGGCCAAAACTAGCGGGAAGAGCCAATAGGTTCAGAGCTACACAGCAGGCCCCCACAAGGCAGGCTCGGGCTGCAATTAAATCCCAGAAACAGGTGCAGCCAATCACAAAGTCCAGGGAGAGATTTTCCAGGAACAAAGATGGCTACAACAGCCACATAAGGGCAGGTTCCAGCAAAACCCTGGACTGGAACCCTTACAGCCACATCATGTTGTATTAAGCCCCCAACACGTAATTTGCAGACTAGCAGCTTCTTCCAGAATTCTTTTCTTATTGAATAATTCAATTTACAGGTTAATTTAATATTAGTAGATTTTTTGTAATTTATTCTAGTCATTCATACAGTATATCCCTTTCTTTTCTCATACTGGTATTTACTTGTATCAATGGAATTCTACTTGTGTGTATATATCGGATCATCACTTTTAAATTCCATTCCTGATTTTAATCCATGCTTGTAATTATTTTTAATAATCTTAGATGATTTAAAAAAAAATGTTAGATAGAAAAGGGAACAAGGAAAACTCAGTGGTGACACCTTGATGATGCATCCAATGCAAAACATTAGACATCACACACAACTACATAATCACATTACTTGACGCTACAGTATCAATGTAGTTCCTGGGTACTGCTGCACGCATTGCCCCTGCAGCCATTCTTTATTGCAAAGTTGTTCCATTTTGGTCAATTGTGGAACTCACCGTTACTTACTATATTATGAGGTGTTTCAATTGCTGTTGAGGATCTTCTAAAATACTACTGTATTTTTTAATTACCATTTGTGCGACTTTTTTGTTCTATCCACTGGACCTTCAGCAGTCACCTTGAGAAGATGCTATAATACAACATTATATTAACACCATGTACCACTTCTAAGTTAAGCCACTTGCATGTATGAATTATCTTACATTAGTTTAAAATAATCTTTGAAAGTATATATATATATCCAATAAAGAATATCACTTGTGAGCACATTCACATGTCTTAGACATGTCTGCAACCCTGCCTTTCACCATTATCACCTAGCATACAGAGCTCCTACTGCAGCAAGGGATTCTGGGAAATGACATGCAAATGAGCACACAATGTGTCACCTTTTGCCTGGAATATCCATTCACATGGAGCCCATTTAAGCAAATGCATCGCCGTTCACACAGCTTTTAAGCACAGTATGGGACTAGCAAAGCAAGTCAAACCACTCACAGACATGTTTCAACCTTGAGGGGTATCATCAGTGTGAGGTTGGTTTATACCTGCTTTGCAATATTTCTAGGCTGGGTAGGTTTACCATTACATTTTAGGTTATGGTGGGTGAAAAAGGCAACAAAAAACCTCCACCGTTAGCATATAGCCAATAAAGAATATCACTTGCGAGTACATTCACAAGTCTTAGACAGGTCTGCAACCCTGCCTTTCAACCATTATCACCTAGCATACAGTTCTCCCACTGCAGCATGGGATTCTGGAAAATGACATGCAAATGAGCACACAATGTGTACCTTTTGCCTGGAATATCCATTCACATGGAGCCCATTTAAGCAAATGCATCGCCATTCACACAGCTTTTAAGCACAGTATGGGACTAGCAAAGCAAGTCAAACCACTCAAAGGTATGTTTCAACCTTGATGGGTATCATCAGTGTGAGGTTGGTTTATACCTGCTTTGCAATATTTCTAGGCTAAGTAGGTTTATCATTACATTTTAAGTTATTGCTTGCTAGTCCCATGCTGTTAAACCAGAGTACCTAGTTTATTGGGGGTACAGGGGTTGGGTGAAGGGAGTAGTTATCCCAGGTTGGGTGGTTAGGCCAACCGGGAAGGTTACGAGAGGGGTTAATCCTTTCATTACCTTAGAGGTAGTAACCAGTATGGTAATAAAAGGGTTAACCCCTCTCAAAGCCAACCAGAGAGGTCTAACCACCTACCCCAGGGTAACTACCCCCATCACCCATCCCCTCTACTCCCTATAAACATTAAAAAACAATACAAACACCAATACAATACATTGAACACCCCCCCCAACACATACCGTACAGTAATGAGCAACATTCATATGATCTAGATCTGATAATAGAGGTCTAACCAGCCTCTCTGGGTCCACTACCCCATCCCCTACCATCTCTATCCATTGATTGTTACAGTGTTACCCCATCCTCTACCATCTCTATCCATTGATTGTTACAGTGGTAAACCATGCCCATAATATGGGCATGGTTTGACACAATAGCAATTAATTGGCAAGCTACAAATAAAAAACCAAGCACTGAATAAAATACATTACATTTCAATTAAAAAAAAAACATCTGCCAATAAACCAATTGATTGTTACAGTGGTAAACCATGACCATAATATGGTCATGGATTGCCACAATGGCAATGAATGGGCAACCTAAAAAAAAATCAAAGCATCAAATAAAATACATGACATTTAAATAAAAGCAAACATTTGCCAAAATAGGCATATGCTTATCTATTTCCAGAATGGGGCATAGATAAACAAATTGTCAGTCAATGAGCATCCTAAAAAAAGAAAATCCAATCAATGTTTTTCTTACCTTTGCCGAGATTCACCCTCCTCATCTAACTGTGGCACCAACTTTTGACAATGCTCATCATCACCAGAAGAAGTCAATGGTCCTCTGTTGATTGCAGAGAAGTATCTGGTAATTTGTTTCTTCTTTCCTTTCTTTTATTCTTTTCCTCCTTTTCTTCTTTCTTCTCCTTTTGGCAATCCAATTGGTCCAGTAGATTTTGATCCAATGGCTTCTTGGGTTCAAATAAGACGTGACAGCTCCCATTTTTTTAAGGATGTGACATAATTTTAAATGGAGGAAGCCAATCCTGATTGGCTGGCTTCACTCTCAAGATGATGTCACATCTTTAAAACAAAATTTAAGCTGTCACATGGTACGCCAAACAATTGGATTGATACATATTCCATGTGAGGCATCCACTGTGACAATCAATTGGATTATTGGCAAATGTTTTTTTTATTGAAATGTATCTTGCCCATAATTTAATATTACTGACAAAATTACTTTGTAAGTAATACACCCATTACAGTTCACTTAACTTACAGTAGCACTGCAACATACAGATGCAGCGGGCATTATTTTAACAAATCACGTGGTGTATACCTCAGAATACCCATGTCATGGCGCGGGATTGCTTTCAACAGTCTTAAGACGCGAGTGCAGGTGAGTGCATAAAATGGCATTTTAGTGTTCTGGCTTATAAACACCTGAAATTGACACAGTAGCACAGAAGCACTGTACTGTACACATTACATTTCATTGCATTTAATTGCACACAATCCATGAAATTCAAACAAAGCATCCGCTATAAACACGTGTGCCTGGGGCGATTGGCCACGTTCATGCTGCATGGAGAACAGCAGCGCACACGAAAACGGCGCTATGATTTCTTAAAATCATGGCCGCTGCATCCGTAGCAGGTGAAAAAAAGAAAGAAAGAAAAAGCATGTAACATTAAAGTGCTCTTAAAACAGCAGTCCAAGCTGCCGTTAAAAAAAAAAAAAAAAAATTTAATATGTGCATCAATACATTCCGCATAATGATAAGTAATTAGCTAAGTTTCTGATCGATCCATTCTCCTGTGATCGATATTTGTCTTTATTCACTTATTTTGTATCACTTCACAATCTATTGTAATCTTGTGTGCTCCAGAGTTCTGCATTCAGAATCAAAATCATCATAAACACTGTCTTTATTTCCCTATAATCTCATTCCTTTATAATACATATGTAACGGGTATTCCACCCCACCCAATCTCATATATAGTGTGGGTGAGTAGAACATGTAGTGTTACCGGTGTGGTGCGTATACCTGCAGGCTCACAGGAGGTCTGAGCCTCCGCTAATGAGAGCCTGGGGTGAATCCTCTGGAACGTTTCTTGGTTCAGCTCCTCCACCTATGTAGGATTCTAGGGAAGTGTAGAATGACCCTACATATGGACCCAATCAGAAACCACACACACAGTGATTTATATTATAACTAATGACTTTACTACAAAGAATAATAATAACCTGTGTCCCTCTCACGAGGGAACACTGACAGTGACGTCTCGCAGGACGATTCCCCGACACCAGGTGATCCCACCCAATGTCCCGTACTCCTACAGAGATAGTCACTGGGTGACTGCGCAGTCACTAAAACCTCTAGGCCTGTTGGTGCACATGTGATGACATAATACCTGCCGAGCACTCCGGTGCTCGGGTCAGCAACAAGCTTCTAAAAGGATCAGTCGAGCGATGCCTCCTTCTGATCCTCCACTGCACTCCTTGAAACGTGGACCGCTCGAGCGGTCCCACTCCGGAACAGTCTCTGTGAACCCCAACGTGGGTCCAACCGCTTCACGGGAACAACGATATCTCTCTGTGTCCCTACCTACATAAGGGACACGTGCTGCACTATAGGCCGTCCCTATAAATACAGCAACCTATGGTGGCTTGGGATACTCCTATGGGCCTAAAGGGTCAGGACCTGTCCCACTCCCCTAACTACCCACATCCCTAAGCCTCACTAACTCTAACAGCCAACGTGCTGCTAAACACGGTGCCTGCCTGTCAGACCTCACAGCAATGCCCGCTGTGACTCTGACAGTGCAGCACTCTAAACTAGGGCCGCTTCCCTCTCTAGGATCTCCCTAACCAATTACCCACTTGTAACTGACTTCTAACTACTGGAGTGACAGGGTACCTTACTCTAAGGCAGTCCCTGGCAACACTCCTATCTTAGGGTAACATCAGAGCTATCTTGGACAAGGGGGTGCTGGCCTAATACAGGGGAGTCCCTCTCTCCTGCACCCTACCTCCTTCCCTTGTCTGTTCCTTCCTCTGACTTCTTCCTAACTGACACGCAGCTCCAGCCCGCCAAATGTATCTATCTCCCTCCAGGGCAGTCCTACAACCCTATTGGCTCCTCTCAGGCACCTGGTGCCTGTCTCGCTATGCCCCATGGGAGTTGTAGTCCCATGGAGCCTAACAGCACATAGGGACCGCGTGCGCGCCTTGCCTATGCCTGCACTAGCTCCTAATGTCCGCCGCCACCTCTCCCTGTCTATCCCTACTCTCGCGCAACCCTCTAAAGGCTGGCTGTATTCCCTACCTACTTCTGCGCATGCGCGACTCTCCTGGCCTGTTCCTGCCCTCGCGCGATTCCTCCTTGTCCCTAAAGCTCCCGCCGCGCATGCGCGAGCTGCTCGGGGGCCTCTGGCTCTTCCTGTCCCTTGCGCATGCGCAACGCGCTGAGCAATGGCGCCGCCCGGATTACCGAGCCGCCGGGACCTTAGCGACGCGACCGCGGCCATAGCAACGGCCCGATCGCGTCCCCGGCAACCGGCAACCACCAGGGGAAGACGCGCTGCTCCCTCCTCGGCCCCCACCCTCCGGAATGGCCGTCGGGTCTGCCGCTTGCCTCCGGCAGCACCCCACATCACTCTGGGCCACGGAGGTTCCCGGGGGGGTCGCAGGAGGAAACAGGTGACCTGGCTACACATATTATTGTAAAAGACAAGTATCAATTGTTGCAAAAGATTAACACGGTTACCATACCAGATTCTATATAAGCTTTAAAACTTACCGTGTGTGTGACTTCTTCACCTTTTCTTTGCAATTTCTGTTTTTTTTTTTAATTTGAATCAAACTGTGCTGTACTTTCACAAAGCCTTTCATGCTGTAAATTATAGAACTTAGTTCTTTTGATGTTCCATTTTTCTTACATGTGGAAGCTAACCAGAAATATTTCTTTGCATGTTTGCAGACCTCAAATTCATATTTCTTTTTTTCTTTTTAATTTATGTTATAATGAAAGTAAATTTAAAACAGACAAAGTACAGTAGTATTAACTAAATTAGAAAATAGGAAACTGAAAGTATTTCCCCTGTACGTCTAAAAAAATGGACCATATTAAAAACCTTCTTGAATAAATTGCTATCTCAACTCTGATTTAAACAAGTGCTTCTGTGACTACAGGATTAACTCACATACTTGGTGTAGAATAATCTCCAATAAGAGGCACCCAGGAGGTTATATTCACTGACTTTACAGAAGGAAAGTTTCACTGGAGGGAACCAGGAATAATGATGTTAAATAGCATCTCAGGACCTTTACCCCTCAAGGGCAAGCTAGGCCCCAGATATACATGCACCCAAAACACAAGTTTACAGGGAGCATTTGGGTAATTAGGGACTCTTGAGTTAGACTGTCCCTGCCAAGAGGAAGTTCCTATCCCTAACCCGCGTGTAAATTGCTGCTCTTCCTCCCTAACATCCCACAAGCTAATGCTCCTACAAGGTGAAATTCAGGACAGTGCTTAGTAGGTTGGTGTTGTTGGTGTTGGAGTTGTACAATAAATACTGGGCCATTTTTATATAACCCTGAAGAACTGTTGCATTTCTTTCTGTGTCACCTTTCTCAACTTTCTGAAATAAAAATGTCTCCTGCCAGTGATTGCATATCAGCGCTGCTAATAGATCATCTGATACGTAGCGGCTGCACTCCACAATCCTTACACTAGGGAACCAATGTGAGGCAGGGCAAAGAAGAACATTGTTCCTATTGTGCTCTTTTTTTTGCATTTTTTTTTTTGCCTTGTGTTTTTAATAAGGACAAATTTACATAGTTACATAGTAGATGAGGTTGAAAAAAGACGTATGTCCATCAAGTTCAACCTATGCTACATTTAGACAACAGATACTTTATCCTATATCTATACTTACTTATTGATCCAGAGGAAGGCAAACAAAAAAATCCATTAAGGGGAAAAATTAATTCCTTCTTGACTCCAAGAATTGGCAATCAGATTAATCCCTGGATCAACATCCTTCCCATGTATACTTATTTGGTATATCCCTGTATACCTTTCCTGTCTAATAAGAATTCCAACCTTTTTTTGAACAAATCTATTGTATTTGCCATCACAGTCTCCATGGGTAATGAATTCCACATTTTAACTGCCCTTACTGTAAAGAACCCTTTCCGTTGTTGCTGGTGAAATCTCCTTTCCTCCAACCTTAAGGGATGCCCCCGAGTCCTTTGTACTGCCCGTGGGATGAATAGTTCTTTTGAAAGCTCCTTGTATTGTCCCCAAATATATTTGTATATAGTTATCATATCCCCTCTTAGACGCCTCTTTTCTAATGTAAATAAATCTAATTTAGCTAGTCTCTCCTCATAAGTAAGATTGTCCATCCCCTTTATTAATTTGGTGGCTCTTCTCTGCACTCTCTCTAGTTCCATAATGTCTTTTCTGAGGATTGGTGACCAAAATTGTACTCCATATACAAGGTGTGGTCTTACTAATGCTTTGTAAAGGGGCATAATTATGTTTACTTCCCTTCCATCCATTGCCCGTTTGATGCAAGATACGATCTTGTTTGCCTTTGCAGCTACTGCATGACTTTGGGCACTATTGCTAAACATGCTGTCTACAAGCACTCCTAAATCCTTCTCCATCAAGGATTCCCCCAATATATCTCCATTTAATTTGTAAGTCGCCTTTTTATTCTTGCATCCCAAATGCATAACCTTACATTTATCTGTATTAAACCTCATCTGCCATTTACCTGCCCACGTTTACAGTCTCTCCAAGTCCTCCTGAAGAGAAATTACATCCTGCTCTGATTCTATTACGTTACACAATTTAGTATTAAACCTTCAAGTAGTTTCCCCACTACTGAAGTCAGGCTTACAGGTCTGTAATTCCCCGGTTGTGATCTAGCTCTATTTTTAAATATAGGCACCAAATATGCTTTAATCCAATCTTATGGTACTGAGCCTGTGGAAATGGAGTCCTTGAACATTAAATATAATGGTTTGGCTATTACTGAACTTAACTCCATTACCTGTCATAGCAAAATTCACAAAACGGGCGATAAACCGGTGATCTGGTGAACGACCCTCTGAAAAGGCCTTAGCCGGCGAGTTGTATCTGCGGCAGAGAGAGCTGCTCTGAGAGAGTCATCTCTCCCTGTGCAAATCTCGCCCAAAATGCATGTGTATAAATTTTAATTTTGATAATAGTTTAGATGAGCAGGGGGTCTCCTGAGCTAAACTGCATTGGTTTCAGCCTCGGGGACCCCCTACTTCCCGAGATACAGGCCCCGTTATGGGGTGCCAGTATCTCCTATGACTTTTATTCCCATGGTCATGTGACGTGGAAATTTAAATGCATAGGAGATACTGGCACCCCATAACGGGGTCTGTATCTCGGGAAGTAGGGTGTCCCTGAGGCTATCCGCTATGGTAATGAAGTTTACTGTAAATGCATTTTTATTGCATAGGGTCCATGCAAGGGGTCTCTGGTGCTAATATTAATGTATATCAGCTCCAGAGATTCCCGGCATCAATCCTATGCAGGAAAAATAAAATTTTCTTCTAAGTCCCATCTCGCCGCTTCTCTGCAGGTTTCCAACACCTTTACACCAACTTTTTCTGGCATGAGGATTTTGTGGTAAAATCACCATTCTAGAGTGGTGATAGGCGTTCATAGCCTAATCACTGCTACTAGAATTGCGTGAGTTTATGAACATGCCGAAAAGCGGTGATAAGTGGCTTATCACCGCTGCCTCTGTGATTTTTTTTATGACCACTTTTTTTTGAGCGATTCAGTCTTTTATCACCCACTTATCACCGCTTACTGAATAGCAGTAGGCATTTTGGGCGATAAGTGGTTGATAAGTGGCTTATGAACGCTTACTGCATAGGCCCCTTAGTCTTAGGGACCTCTCCCCTCTCACAGCATTGACCTAACCTCCTGTAAGAGATGCGTGCAGAGGTTGAAATAGGAGACCTTGTTTTAGGGGAAAATAATGTAGGCTTTTAATCAGCCACAGTTTCAAAAACATAAAATATAGCTTTTGTTCAGCATAATGGAAAAATAAACAAGCATTCCTAGCTGGAGTGCTGACTAATAGTAGAAGGTTACTCCCTACCTAAACACTGGAAGACTAAGGGCCTCATGCAGTAAGCGTTGATAAGGGAAATATGGCCATGTTATAGCCAAAATTGGGTTTGAGATTCAGTAAGCGCCGATAAGTGCTTCATATCGCCAGGTTTCGGAGCCGATAATTTGGTTATGGCCAGTCGCCTGCCGATAAGCCTGTTTTCGACACTGATCGCCACTTTTTTAAATCGGCTGGATTCAACAAAAAAAAACAGCTTATCGGGGCTGATCGGCACTACGAAATTGAGATGTTATGGCCGATTTCTCCCGCCAACTAAAGTTGGCATTTTGGACGGGAGAACGATCGCTAAGGCTGCCGGAACGGCACTTAGAAAAAAAAAATCTTCTGTACATCAATGGAAGTCAATGGAGCGGGGACGTATAACAGTATAGTACTGTTTACGTTTCATTGCTCACAATACAAGGGGGATTTGCATTACAGTGTGGGGGCATTCCCTGCATTGTGTCACAGCTGACGTGTCTTATTTGCATAACATTCGACTTTTACATGTTTTCAGCATTTGCGGGTCACATTACTCATCATGTGATGATGTGGCAAGGGAAAATACTATACTACACTCTTAAAGGAGAACCTCACATCATATCACACATTTTACTCAACTCAGCGACAATTATTTACATGATGTCACACATGTCACACATGTCACACATACACAGTATATTCATCTTCCTTTACATTACACAATGCTTGTAATGTGACACGCATCTTTAAACGTTCATGTACATCTGTCTTCTCATGTTTACATATACTTTTGGGTCCTCCCTATTTTCATGACGTCACTTATTGGACGCTCAATCACATTGCATGTTTACATTGTAACCGTTGCATTACAAGCACTTCAACCTAACTTATACACACATGTACAGTAATTCATCATTGGGACACCTTGTAAACTCATTCTATACCAACTATCCTCCTTACACAAATGCATGCATATGCACACGACTATTCATTGTTGCCAACATGTCACAATAACATGGATAATTACACATGTTACACAAAACTTTTCCCACGTCAATCTCAGCCTTTTTGTCTCATTACATGACTGACTCTTGCGTTCACAAGTGTTACATGCATTGCACATGCAACTATTTATTTGCAAGCAATCTTTGTACAAAGCTTCACGTCACATCATTGCCAAATATCATCATTCCCTGCAGAATACACACAACAAATACTTAGAACAACAAGTGCACACAGCTTGCCACAGAAGTACTTTATTATGTTAATGTAACACCTTGCATTTTACTATGTCACCTGACATCATCACATACCTATTTAAAGGACGCACATTACCTGCTCATTCACAGCTACTCATTTCAAAATGTTGCGAATGTTTAGGAGACGCAGGAACATTCTTTTCTATGACATGCTTGATGATCAAGAGAATCATATAGGGCAAGGTAGGGACACACCGAGGGACAGTGACAGTGACGCGGATACGACAGGGACAGGGAGAGGGACAGGCCGAGGGACAGGTAGAGGGACAGGAGATCAGAGGAGAAGACAGAGGAGACAACTTGTGCCTCGTCCGCGTCTGTACAGGGAGAGAACCCATGTTAGATGGGATGAGTGAGGAGGAGATTGTAAGTCGCTATCGTTTGAGTTCAGCAGCAATCTTAGCTCTTTATGAGGAGATAAGGGGGGATTTAGATTTTTTCACAGCCAGAGGTCGTGCAGTCCCTGGGCTTGTTAAAATGCTGTGCTCATTACATTATCTTGCTTCCGCGTCATACCAGACAACTGTGGGCATAGTGGGCGGGGTCTCGCAATCTACATTCTCGCGGGCCTTTACCCAGTTTCTCTATGCACTCAATAGACGCGCTAGGAATTATATTCATTTTCCTACAGAGGCAACAGAGTGGCTGGAAGTCAGGACTGGCTTTTATAATATAGCAGGGATACCATCTGTGCTGGGTGCAATCGATTGCACACATGTTGCTTTGATTGCACCTAGTCAGAGTGAGCATGTGTACCGCAATCGGAAGCACTACCATTCACTCAATGTACAGGTGGTATGTGATGCCACGATGAGGATAATGCATGTGGTACCCAAGTTCCCTGGTTCCAGTCACGATTCCTCTATCCTGAGGAACTCTTCAGTCTTCCATGCGTTCGAAGAGGGACATTTTGAACCTGGTTGGCTGCTGGGTGAGTACATATTTACATGTTCTAACACAAAACACATGTTGATTTAGGAATGTTGGCATTGTACAATTTGATCACTAATGTCAGCTTATGTGTGCTCCATTCATTATAGGTGACTCAGGATACGGAATTAGGCCGTGGCTCTTGACTCCGGTGCTAAACCCTCAAACTGAAGCAGAGGACAGGTACAATGCAGCCCATATATCTACAAGATCTGTTATAGAGAGGACATTTGGCCTACTCAAGACCAGGTTTAGGTGTCTGGACAGAACTGGTGGGGCTCTTCTATACAAGCCTCAAAAAGTGTCTGATATTATCCTTGCCTGTTGCATTTTGCACAATGTTGCACTCAGGCACAATGTACAGTCAGACCTAGCTGAGGCTTTGGTAGACGAGCATCCCACCCATGTAGCTGCTGAAAATGAACAAACAGCCAGTGGTGGCCAGACACGACAGAATCTCATCAATTCATTTTTTTCTTGTAAGTACAAACTCATATGTTCCTAGTACTACTTTTATAGTTTAATTATGTTATATTAACAATAATGTTTCTTTATATAACCTTCTGTTAGGACACAGATGAATATGGGTTGCACACCTTTCTTTTCTCTGCTGTGTGCACAAAGGGATGTGGCACCGGTATGTTATTGTTGCACAGGTTATATAATCCCTCTTCAATTGTACTTTAGTTGTGTGTATGTGAATACAACTTGGGTAACAAAGCAATAATATTTTAGCATTGTGTTATTCCTTATGCTAAGACAAAACACATATTATGCCCATAATCATTCATGCTTCTAGTATGCTTACATACAATGTTATTGGTGCAGTGTAACATGTACATCCATATGATGTGTACACCAGGCTGATTTACATTTTGAATGTCATGAAATATACATGGTGTTGTACATTTAACACCAAATACACACTTTGCTGTGTTGTTTACGGTACTGAAGATGGCATGTCAATGTTTGCAATTTATATATTGTTCCTTTGCATTATAGGTATATCTCCAGTATGACTGATCATGGTATGTATATTTGCTGACATCTCTCATAAGATGTGGCTACCTCAATCTTCCTATAATTATTAATTTCCATTAATGTAATATAGAGGTGGTTGGAGAAAAGGGGATAACTGTACTTATTTGTTTACTTACGGGAGCACATTCATCACTAGCATAGACACACTTTTTAAGACAACTGTTTGTGTCTCTATCAATTGGTGTAGGATCCATGTATAACACCGACAAATGATAACACCAGCTTTATTATGGTAGCTTATATCATCATATTGACTATACTATGTATTTCTAAACGATTAATAAAAAAAGTAAACTATAGTTAGTTAGGTTAATGAAATATACACAGAAACGTACTTCATAACATGATGGTGATGTCATATTCAGAACATCATGCATTGGAGGGGACCATAACATCTGGCCAGTAACATTATTTGCTACAGTCCCAAACCATTTTATCTACATACCCATGTAACAAGAGATTTTAAAAATAAATGGCTACTTGGTTGTAAGTGTCCTTTACATTGGGAGAAGGAGTGGCTCACTGAGTAAAGACACACACTGGCACTGATAGTTTGAAGCAGGGGAGTCTGGTTCAATTCCCGGTGTGGGCTCCTTGTGACCTTGGCCAAGTCACTTTATCTCCCTGTGCCTCATGCGGCAAAAAAACATTTGTACGTTCCACGGGCCAGGGACCTCAGGCTGAAACATGTGTCTGTAAATCGCTGCGTACAACTAGCAGCCCTATACATGAACATGCTCATATTATTATTATTATTATTGTTACATAGTTTCGACAGTCATACGTTCCATTACATATTATAATACACAAATGTGTTAGCAGAGTGGGAATGGTTGTTATATATAAAACACACCATGTCATAAAATGTTAGTAGTCATTAAAGAACACTCAATAAAAATTCATGAGGCACTCTTTTGCAACATCATTATGTTAATTAAGTGCTTATGCAATATAGGCATAAGGGTATCACATTTTTAATTGTTTGTTAATAAGCGCTGCAAGCAATATAAAATTAGTTCCATATGTAGTATAGTAGTCGGTGGCTCCTCCTCACAATCATCTCATATAAAGGTAGACTCTTCTGAAATCATACATTGATCCGATTGTATCTTCCCCGACATCTCTGAAATACAGCAAACACATGATGGTCAAAGATGGCACCTTACTAGATATGCATCCGTGACAACGCGTTACGCAGCTCTATATGATTGTGTAGATACACACGTCAGTCACTTATATGTTAGAAGTAAAACTGTTCATCAGTATGTAATGTTTCTTTAAATTTGTAGCAGGCATAACTATGTATAAGAAGTGAACGTTGCCTGTATACTGAAAGATGTGCGCGCACATCTTTGTGTGCGCACGCACTTCACGCTTGGCTCCACTAACTGTTAGCGCATGCGCAAAACAAAGCGTACGTTGTGCGTTCAATACATGTTGAAAATACCAGTAAACATAACATCTTTATTTCAAATACAATGAAGACGAAACTACATTCGTTCTAAACGAGTACATCTGTATTCTTTTTAAACAGACGTGTTTGAACAGAAAGCACGGCCGATAACACAATGCGCAAATGCAATACGTGTGACGTCATGTTAAGCCAGCGTGAAACGCACGCTAACACTCCTCCCACTCAATTAACATTCGGCTAACGCCCAGGGTACGCCTACAAACACTGAGCCGCACGCATCACACACTGCAGTTACCGTTACTATAACAAAACATGACAGCCAATAGGCTTTGAGGCGCGCACGTCGCTTGGGGGCGGGACTTACATCACTAATCCTTTTTAAGGACGCCTTGGCCCATGACAAGGGTCCCACGTCATACGTGGTGGACCCGGTTTTCAATGTTGTAGATGTTGCATGATAACAAAACAGGTATGTGTTAGAGTAATGGTAAAATGTTGCTAATATGTTTAAAGGGATAGGAAAGTACGTATATTTATTCCGTCAGCAATGTGTACTACTCTTTCAGGTCCTACTATATTGTATTAGGAAACAATTTGTTTGTGATCGCTACATGTTATGCAGTCTGCAATGTTACGCTGTATCCACGCATTGAAAGTGAAAATGGTGGTTACAAAAAAAAAAAATATTTAAACGCAGAGTCAACGCATAACGATTGTTATATTTACCATTCTTCTAGAATTAACTCTTCGCCTGGCTGCAACTGGTCGCTCCAGAAATGCAAGCCATTTTCATCCACGCTTAACCCAACCGCTGAATCCAGTATGGCACATATCTCCTCCAGGATGCGCTCATAGGAATCGCCACTGCTTTCTTCAAATAATTGGTCGGGAGGTAGGTTCATTTCTTCCGGTTCCCATTCCAATGCAATTTCAGCTGAAAGGCTTGGTACATAATCATAGTACTTTTGTTCTTGTACAATGTGGGTTTCAGGAATGGAGGCTGCAGATATTGCAGCACGTATCGATTCAAACGGATCAGTAGTAGCGGATACATTGCTATTGCCATTAGGAATAAATATGCCTTTCACGACAATATAAGTGCCGTCTTTCAGGATAAATTGTTTTTCCGGGGCAATCTTCCAGAAACCATAGGTGTGTTGTAGCTTATCCTGGTCACGTTCAAAAAAGTCATTACTTGATAAAGTGAATCTTATTGAGGAATTAAAATTCCGTGCATGCTTACGGTCTTGGTAATAAGGATATTTTGCTCGAATGAAATCATCGATTTGGCGTGTGCTTGCTTTCTGTCCGCGACTGTTCAAGATGGCTTCACAGATCATGTACTTATACCCTAAAAGGGGATTAATATTGTTAACGAATTCATCAGCCATGTCTGAGTAGCACAAAAGCTGTGTGCAGGTCTGTGTTATTTGCTCATCAAAATGAATGTGCTGAATGGCTAACAAACTCCTGTTTTTCCTTGTCAAGGTCAACAAAACTAACTACTTTGACTCCTTATTTCAAACGCCAATTGGATTTGTTTGTCTAATTGGGTTAACAGTTGTGGTTCGTGATATGGGACTGTGGGAGAAACATTTCTCCTTCTTTTATCTCGTTTGTGAAAAACATCCCTAGACTGTGAATGCGTTCACATAGTGTTTTTTTGAAAACTAACAAAGACCAGTGTGTGAAAATATTTCTTAGCCAGGCATATCAGTAAAAACACACCTGCAAAAAGAAATGTTTTTTCCCCGCTTACATTTCTGTGTGTATGTGAAAGTCTGGTTAACTCCCTGTCTGCATGAGTTTAAATACGTGTGTATATATATATATATATATATATATATATATATATATATATATATATATATATATATATATAAATATATCTCTTATAAAAATATATATATATTTATATATAATATTTTATTTTTTTTTATATTGCAGGAGTACACACAACATTGATGGCATTAAGTATACCTTGTATGAAACCTATTTAAATGGTGAGAAACATGATTGAATTAAGTAATAAACATTTGTTTAAGCACAATACTGTTAGAGTCTCATACTTAGGATATTTCTCAAACATTAGGCCTGTATTATTAAAATAGTGTTTTCACAAGGAAGCATGAAGTGTATTAGTTTGTGTATACCAGTTTATATAGTACTATATATATATATATATATATATATATATATATATATATATATATATATATATATATATACACACTCACACTCACACTCACTCAGTGTGTGTGTGTGTGTGTGTGTGTGTATATATATTATTATACATTCTGAGATGTTATAGAAACGAACACACAACTGATTAAAGGACAAAATTACAATGGCCAAGCAAGGCAAAGGTAAGTAATAATTTACACATAATCCTGCTGTACACGTACAAGAAAGATGTTTGCACTTACTTAGGTGTTTTAATAATTGCATGTGACTAATATGCATATGCAATTCTTACATCAATTAACACACCCAAATGCAATGTTTTGCTGCAAAGTCAATGGCAGCTTCTCTAAACTTAGCAACTGGCTCCTGGTGGACCATTACTGAACAGACGATTACAACATAAATATTTATAACACAATTAATTATGAGTGTTAACATTTCCAAAACTTCACGTGTACAAGAACATAGTTGAAAGTTTGGAAACAACACAGTCTTCAGCATACATACAATAGTAATTAGATAATCTGAAGTCAACAAAACAAGGCCAAAGACATATTTTCTGAATTATAACATTTATTTTTTTTGTTCCTTTTGCGAGCGAGTAACAGGCCTGCTTGTTGTCTCTTGAATTTTCCTTTTTCTTTTGCCACCAACTTTAGGCACAACAGAGCCACTTTGAGTGGCCTCTGGCACTTCACGGGCAGGGCTTGTGGCCAGTGACTGTTCACCTACGGGGCTTGTGGCCAGTGACTCACCTACAGGGCTTGTGGCCAGTGACTCACCTACAGGGCTTTTGGGCAGTGATTCACCTACAGGGCTTTTGGGCAGCGATTCACCTACAGGGCTTTTGGGCAGCGATTCACCTACAGGGCTTTTGGGCAGCGACTCACTTACAGGGCTTTTGGGCAGCGATTCACCTACAGGGCTTTTGGGCAGCGACTCACCTACAGGGCTTTTGGGTAGTGACTGTTCACGGACAGGGCTTGTGCCCAGTGACACATGTGAGCAAGTTGGTAGACACTGCACAAGTGATGGTTGGTCTGTTTCATGTGTGTCTTTTTTTGTTTTTGTCGCCTCCTTTGTAGGTGTCTGCTGCTGAATTTGTACAGATGGCAGCGGTAGGATGTCATCAGGAACCTGCACAGCAATGTCTGCTACTTGACCGGTAACATTTGGGCCTGGTGAATGAATATCAGATGAATGTGGTGAAAACTGACCTGCATGAACAGATCCTGGCTGGGAGGTGTTGAATTGTGGTACATTAGTCATTCTCCAGTAATTAGCTTGTGTTTGCTGAACAACTAATGCTTCGAATGAGGTGTTGATTTTTTGCAACTGTTTAGGCACTTCAATGAAGACTCTGTGGAGATGTGCCAATTGTGATACTGTTTCTTCCTGCAGTCCAATCATCCTTTCCAGCACTGTCATCATGTCTGAATGGCGACGATTTTCTGCGTCCACTATTTTTCCCTCTGAAGCTACAATTGCATCGTATGTGGAAGTTGATGGACGATTTGGCGGTACAACAGTTTCTATTGGCACCTCTTCATGGTCACATGATTGTATTTCAGTCTCTTCTGTGGCGTCATCCTCATCATACTCATCATCCTCATCACCATGATGTTCTAAAAAGAAATGTACACATTATTAAATGGCATGTTAATGTTTGCTGTGTTACTATGTAATTGTACTGTGTCCTAAGTAACACCTAACATGTTACCATACGTTTTATAACCTCATTAAAAACTACCTTGACTTACGAATAATATTTGGACTCAGTATGAAATATGAATGAATGAAAAGTTGCTCTAAACGCAGAAGTCCTACATGATAATTAACATCACTAACACAATACATGTTGCCTTACACTTAATTTTCACTGACACTACACTGGCGACACACTTTATTCGAGCTTGGCTAGTCCCACGAATTCGGTATACCCGGGTGTATTGAGGTTTGTGACTGTTTTCTGCCTGAGTGCATTGAGGTATTTTCCAAGCAGGGATTGAAGCATTTTATTCCCGCTGGCTGCAATACTGCACAGTATATATATATATACTGCATTACAATTCATGAATTTATGCCATCTGGTAGACACGCGAAGCATTGCAGCCTATTAAATCCTAATCATTATCATTTAACAGATCAGCCGCCCGTCAGCCAGGCATGAACCCAGGCTGGGAAGGCAAACGCAACGGGGCTTGTCAGAGGTGAGGAGCGGCGCATTCCAGGTATCTGCCAGGTACATACTGGGTATTTGCTCGAATAAAGTGTGTCGGTGCAGTAAGTAATCCTATTTAAAGAAGATGTGCAAAACAAATAATGCACATGACAACATAACATATAGAAGAGCACATATTATATGGCCAGCAAATGATACACTCACCTTCTAGTAGTGTTGAGCTGGCTGACCCAGGTGAAGACACTTGTTCCATCTCAGGTGACACATGTCCTCCAGGGGCAACTATATATAACAATAACATAAGTTTTACATTTACATGTGTAAATATTGAACAAACACTTATTGTATGTTCTGTATTTATGATTAACTAACAACATCAGTTCCTTAACCGAAAATGTGTGTGAAAGTGAACATAAATAGTTGTAATAACACTGTACATGCCTGTGTACTTAGAATTTTTGAGTTCCCTAACATACAACATACTATGTTTCTGCAGTAATGCGTGAGGATAAATAGATTAAATGAGTACATAAAAATCATATGTTGTGTAGTGATATCAGTATCATAATGTACATAACTATCATGAGATGACCATTCACAATGGTTATCATGAAGGTGGTCATATTGCAAAAAGTGTTGTTTTTGGTAGAGGATATGTGTGGTACATTAATCGAAGATGTGGCACACCTGAATGTGGCTGTGACTCAACAAGACAACACATGCAGTGTGTGATAATGTGTCTTTCATAGTAGTTCAACTATAGATATGAGTGAACTAATGTGTGACGTACGCTTTGATAAGTAATGAGTTGTTGGGGCATTTAGTAGCTAGAGTTAAGCTTTCAAATGAGTGTGATTAACTTCAGTTGTGCTATTCAGGTTGTAAGAAAGGTATTCCCTTCCCCAAAAAGCCTAATCAGCCACACCTTTCAATGACTTGAAACAGGTGCAAATGGTCTGAACTAAGTTGACCGTGAAATGAGGCTGTAATTAGTGTGTGTGCTGAACCCCACCCCCTCTGTTGAAGTGTATGCTGTGATGAGATATTAATTGCAGCTGCTTTAACACAATGGTAGATGAGCTAAGTAGTCATCTGCAGTGTTTAAGTTATGAAAACAATGACATAACATATGATACGTGTGCCTCATTATGCTGTCTGTATATGACATAAAGCAAAAATGGACCTTTTCATAAGCAACTATAGATGTGTTAGTGCCAGTGATGTTTGTAGGCCGTTACATGCAATTTCTTTGATGCATGCTTAAAATAGGCAGTAATGTCATGTTTGTCGGAGTAAAATCAATAAAATACACAATAATATGATACATATTTCTGTTCTGTACCTGTAGCTACTAATAATTTCTCATGAACATGTGTTACACATGTGTACTACCCTGTTGTTCCCCATCTTCGCCCACCATCAATTGCTTCCACTGCAGCTATGCATTTTGGGAATTCACATGTAAATGAGCACGCAATGGCACGTGCTATATTAGTTACTGCTTTTAGTAGGACTACTACATATATGTCTATTTTGAGATATATATATACAGAATCAGACATATACATATATAGATGCAGGTATGCTTATATTGTGAAGACAGTATAAAAAGCAGTGTAAATATGCAAAATAACTGTAAGCAACGACACGCCTAGTACAGTAATATTTATCACCTGCTGGAAATTGTGACAGATAAATTCCAATGTCACGGTCACCAGCCAAGCCTTCCACGACGACGGTAAGTAATTTTGGCCGAAGCAGCTCCTCCAATGGAGTCAATATGAGACGTTGTGGTGTGGGCCCACCTCCAGTGCCAGTAGCATGCACGCGTTGGTCTTGTATTTTCTTTTTCAATTTGGACCTAATATCATCAAATCTTTTCCGACAATGATACTGCACCGACACACTTTATTTGAGCAAATACCCGGTATGTACCTGGCAGATACCTGGAATGCGCCGCTCCTCACCTCTGACAAGCCCCGTTGCATTTGCCTTCCCAGCCTGGGTTCATGCCTGGCTGATGGGCGGCTGATCTGTTAAATGATAATGATTAGGATTTAATAGGCTGCAATGCTTCGCGTGTCTACCAGATGGCATAAATTCATGAATTGTAATGCAGTTTATATATATATACTGTGCAGTATTGCAGCCAGCGGGAATAAAATGCTTCAATCCCTGCTTGGAAAATAACTCAATGCACTCGGGCAGAAAACAGTCACAAACCTCAATACACCCGGGTATACCCGAATTCGTGGAACTAGCCAAGCTCGAATAAAGTGTGTCGCCAGTGTACTTGTCCCTGACACTATTCCCACAGGCATTGACACCAATGACTATTGTGTCCCACATTTCTTTTTTGCTTGCTGCACTTGTCCGCCCTTGAAAAACATATAAAAGATATGAGGTAAATTAATAATAATATAAGCACCAGTTTCCTACACTGCTAGCTGTTCCAAGAGATAGCAAACATGCTGTTTTATGTGTAATATGTGCAGCACATGAGCATTCACTACTAAACCTATACATGTAAGCAAGGTTGCATTCATATTGTATGCAGTTCTGGCAAATTGACCGCCTGTGTTTATTTGTCCTTGTAAGGCATGATAAAAAGCTGTGTTTCCACACTAATGAACATAGAAAGATATTGTGTACCCATATTTGCATATGAACAAAACTCAGATGACCTAGGATCACATGTATTTGAATAATAAATGTAAAGTTACACTTACCTACTAAATGTCCATAGAGACTGTCATAGTGCTCCAGAATGCCAGTGACAAGAGCCCTATTTTCCTGGTCATTGAAGCGAGGATTACGTGGCTTCTCCACACGTTTTTTCCGAGCAGGTTTAGGGTCAGAGCTTGGCTGGTGCTGACTGGACTCTCCTTCTTCCAATGGAAGAGCCTCCAAAAGCTGGCCACCAGCAAGCACGCCACCACCAGACACCCCATCAGCAACTGCGCCACCAGCAGCACTCCCAGCACCAGCACTCCCACTCCTAGCACCAGCACTCACACTCCTAGCACCAGCACTCACACTCCTAGCACCAGCACTCACACTCCTAGCACCAGCACTCCCAGCACCAGCACTCACACTCACAGCAACAGCACTCCCACTCCCAGCACCAGCACTCCCACTCACAGCAACAGCACTCCCACTCCCAACAACAGCACTCCCACTCCCAACAACAGCACTCCCACTCCCAGCAACACCACTCGCAGCACCAGCACTCCCACTCCCAACAACAGCACTCCCACTCCCAGCAACACCACTCGGTGCACCAGCAACATCACTCCCCTGAACAGAACGTTCACTCCGACGTGTACTCCCACGAGTAGCACTCCCACTCCCACCAGCATCACTCTTCCCACGCTTTGCGGGCATACTTCCAGCACTCACAAAAAACAGACAAGAAATGTACAGGCAATCACACGACCCACTTCCACATATAAAACAAGACAAAGATGTAAACAAAACAACAAAGGACAAAGCTCACCCAATACACAACAAGTCTCTCAGTCAATATGCAAATCTTCAATCGTCCAGCTCTGTGCGTCTCTCTCTCTCTCTCACTCCCAACAACACAGAGAATGATTAGCAGTACACGTTGCCTTTAAATATGGCGCGCAATCAAAAACATGCTTGTTTCGCCTGATTCAGCAAGATTTGTGATTGTGCAACCTAACAGCACCCCGCCACGCACGCCGATACACCTGTGTGTGATCGGCTCATCATCGTGAGAGTGGGCGGATTTGTTTTCTGGTTGATTTTGAATGTATTCGGCACTTACTGCATACGGAGAGGGAAAAACGCCAATAACATGACTAATCGATAAGCTTGCCGATTTCACATAATCGTCGCTTACTGCATGAGGCCCTAAGGGGGCTATGCACTAAGCTGTGATAAGTCATTTTAAGAACGCAAAGTGCTCTTAGAACGTGATGTTCCCCCGAACAAGATTCACTAAGCCACGCAAACAGGCACGTTGGGGCTCATTCAGAAAGCGTTCATAAGCCACTTATCAAGCACTTATCACCCAAAATGCCTACTGCTATTCAGTAAGCAGTGATAAGTGGGTGATAAAGACTGAATTGCTCAAAAAAAATTGGTCATAAAAAATATCACAGAGGCAGCGGTGATAAGCCACTTATCACCACTTTTCGACATGTTCATAAACTCGTGCAATTCTAGTAGCAGTGATTTGGCTATGAACGCCTATCACCGCTCTAGAATGGCGATTTTATCACAAAATTCTCACGCCAGAAAATGTTGGCTTAAAGGTGTTGGAAACCTGCAGAGAAGCGGCGAGATGGGACATAGAAAAAAAATGCATTTTTCCTGCATAGGATTGATGCCGGGAATCTCTGGAGCTGATATACATTAATATTAGCACCAGAGACCCCTGGCATGAATCCTGTGCAATAAAAATGCATTTACAGTAAACTTCATTACCACAACGGATAGCCTCAGGGACCCCCTATTTCCCAAGATACAGGCCCCGTTATGGGGTCCAGTATCTCCTATGTATTTAAATGTCCGTGTCACGTGACCATGGGAATAAAATGCATAGGAGATACTGGCACCCCATAACGGGGCCTGTTTCTCGGGAAGTAGGGGGTCCCTGAGGCTGAAACCAATGCGTTTCAGCTCAGGAGAACCCCTGCTCATCTAAACTATTAACAAAATTAAAATTTGTACACATAAATTTCGGGCGATATTTGCACAGGGAGAGACGGCTCTCTCAGGCAAGCTCTCTCGGCAGCAGATACAACTTGCCGGGTAAGGCCTTTTCAGAGGATCGTTCATCAGATCACGGCTTATCACCCGTTTTGTAAATTTTGCTATGACAGGTAATGAAGGCTTTCTGAATACCGTGATAGCAATAATAGGGAGTGGAGGGGGGAAAGGGTGGTAAGCTCTAGCTACTGTCTGTGATACGGTGCCAGGGGTGAGAGGATCATTGAACGTACAAAGTACCTGCCTAAACAAGTAAGAGAACCCCTTTTCAACAAGCACTCATATTGGGATTGGTACAAGAACGTTAATTAAAAATACCTTTATTAGTGTATATGGGTAAAATAAGTGAAATACATAAACACTCAACACAATTAAAATAAGTATTAAATTAAATGTCTCTAAGTCTGAATCGTAGACTACTAGAGGTTGGTATTGAAGGAATATGATGTATCTGGCACCATGTGCAATAAAGAGTTTTAATATTGCAGTGTGAATTGGATGGGGTGCCTCAGTGTGATGTGTGTATTGTAGTTGAAAGGGTCTGGTGTGTGTTGCATAAGTAGAGGTGTCAATCACACCGCTTTCAAATCACATCTTATTAATATGTGGTTCAATGGTAATCTGTAATATGTAATATAGCTAGTACGTTACTGGCCAAACCAACATAGTATATGCTGATTATGGCCTAGTAGGAATCGATAGTTAAAGAGACCACCAAAGGGTTAATATATATCCTTCAATGCAGCACTGGATAAGTTAAAATGACAAAGAAAAAGGCTACTATGTAGCTAGGGGTGGTGAGGCTATATTGTGGGAGCTATTGCTGTGTATCAATGTTATAGTTGATTCCCCCTGGTCAGTAATTTTTCCAAGGTTATAATAGCCTCACAAGTGTTCAAACCAAATTAATGTAGTGAATAGATAAATACATAATGAAATGAATCACTGCTCGTATCCCCTGTGAAGGTGGCAAGTGTGTCTCTGAATAGGCTTGCTGGTATACAGATAGAAAAAAACTGGCCAGTTGCAAACGGTTTATTTCAGCTGCCTATAGGACAAGAAGCACTCTATCTCTGCAGACTTATGTGGATGGTTTCACATTTATTCTTATAGGGCGAGTACGCCCTGTCTGCTGCGTATAGACACTAAGATATTATAGAGAAATGGTGCCCTGCAGCCGCTCGGTAAAGTACCCTCTACAATACAAGGGTGCTATTTGGGGCTGCTATCTCGGAGCGTTTATTCTCTGCTCACGAGTGGCGACATTTGTTGAGTTTCCGCCCGGCATGGTGTATTAATAAACACCGCTGTGAGTAAAGTTGCCGGGTGGAGCTCGGAGTGAAGCTGCGGCTATTATCCGCGCTCTCTAGACAGACGTCGCCGCACCAATGCACGTGCTGACGTCACAGAGGACCGCCCACCGACGTACGTTTCGCGTCACACTGACGCTTTCTCAAGGTGGCCACCATTTCTCTATAATATCTTAGTGTCTATACGCAGCAGACAGGGCGTACTCGCCCTATAAGAATAAATGTGAAACCATCCACATAAGTCTGCAGAGATAGAGTGCTTCTTGTCCTATAGGCAGCTGAGACGGAGGGGGAAGCCCAAAACAAGCGCGCGATCCAGCCCCCCCGAACCCTCCGCTCCCCACGTGGGCGGAGGGGGAAGCCCAAAACAATCGCGCGATCCAGCCCCCCCGCACCCTCCGCTCCCCACGTGGGACGGAGGGGGAAGTGCCAACCCAGCTTCCCCCGTGCGCGCCTCCTGCGCCAGTCCGCCTCCTGCCCATGATCTCCCCCTAATCACCTGCCCCCGATCCTCGCATGCTGCCCGGGGTGTCCGGGGAGCGTGCTGCGGCGTCGGCCGCTTCTGGGGGGGGGGGGGGACCTGCTGCTGCTGCTGCTGCTGCTGAGGCCCACGCTGCGCTGTGTGTCCCATGTCTTGGAGAGGGCCCACTGCCGTGCGGAGACCCCACTGCTGCCACGTGTGACCCGGTGAGTGTGTGAGTGACAGACTGAGTGTCTGTGAGTGTGTGAGTGTGCCTGTGTGTCTGTGAGTGTGCCTGTGTGTCTGTGAGTGTGCCTGTGTGTCTGTGAGTGTGCCTGTGTGTCTGTCAGTGTGCCTGTGTGTCTGTGAGTGTGCCTGTGTGTCTGTGAGTGTGCCTGTCAGTGTGCCTGTGTGTGTGTGTGTGTGTCTGTCAGTGTGCCTGTGTGTCTGTGAGTGTGCCTGTGTGTCTGTGAGTGTGCCTGTGTGTCTGTGAGTGTGCCTGTGTGCCTGTGTGTCTGTCAGTGTGTCTGTCAGTGTGCCTGTGTGTCTGTCAGTGTGCCTGTGTGTCTGTCAGTGTGCCTGTGTGTCTGTGAGTGTACCTGTGTGTCTGTGAGTGTGCCTGTGTGCCTGTGTGTCTGTCAGTGTGTCTGTCAGTGTGCCTGAGTGTCTGTGAGTGTGCCTGTGTGCCTGTGTGTCTGTGAGTGTGTCTGTGTGTCTGTCAGTGTGCCTGTGTGTCTGTGAGTGTGCCTGTGTGTCTGTCAGTGTGCCTGTGTGTCTGTGAGTGTGCCTGTCAGTGTGCCTGTGTGTGTGTGTGTCTGTCAGTGTGCCTGTGTGTCTGTGAGTGTGCCTGTGTGTCTGTGAGTGTGCCTGTGTGTCTGAGTGTGCCTG